>NC_052339.1:9221491-9524683 GCF_016432855.1 Salvelinus namaycush
CTAATAACAGTTTGAAATGAGGTGTGTTCCGCCTCGTTCATTCACATAAAAGTAGTCATTTTTACTTTTGCGGACCAATTCATTTTTTTGACATTTCTGACCCGGACAAAATTCCCCAAACACTTCTCAATTGTTTGTGCAGGACATTTACTCATCTGCCGTCCTGCATACACGTGTTCATATTTTCCACCTGTCGCCTGCATTGAAATCAAAGTTGTTTTCGTTACCAATAATACCTTTGGAAATGTGTGCGTTTCTATCAAAGTGCCTTAATACGTTATAATAGTTTCTGCATGTCATGTTATGTCGTTTCTACTGTAACGTCATGTTTTTGTGTATATTCCTTATAACCGCGGACACGCGATGTAACGTTACTCATTTCATAACATTTATGGTGTTATACTCAATGCTTAGGTATCTAGCTACATTCTCCTATTAGCTCTGGAAAACAATGCTAATTGCGTCAGGGAAGTATTAGCATGTGTTGTATTTCGAAGCTACCCTGGCCTTATGACTCCCAAGTGGCACAGCGTCTCAGTGCTAGAAGCGTCACTACAGAGACCCATCTTCAAATCAAGACTGCGTTTCTATCAAAGTAAGTGCCTAATTACGTTATTGTGTCGTGTTATACCGTTTCTACTGTAGCTCACTGTGTGAATGGAGCATAATATATTTGTGTATATTCCTTATAACCGCGGACACGCTAGGTAACGTTACTCATGTTACTCACCTTTTATGGTGTTATATTCAATCGTGCTTATGTAGCTAGTTACATTATTCTATTAGTTCTGTAAAACAATGCTAAATGCGTCAGAAGTTTTGGCATGTTGTATTTTGACGCTACCCTGGAAAAATATCTTATACCACTTGGTCATTTTCTGAGTGCATTCCACAAAGCTGTTTATCATGTCAGCCTTATCCACTGCCCCCATTTTGAGGTAATAGTCAAGCACGCAGTCTGGTTTGATGGTTCTCTGTCTGGTTTGTTTCTCTCTCCCGTCAGGTGGTCCACCTTCCCTGTGGCCGACATGGTTGCTGTATGGACAGTGGAGAGGACATGGACGTTTGTTTCTCTCTCCCGTCAGGTGGTCCACCTTCCCTGTGGCCGACATGGTTGCTGTATGGACAGTGGAGAGGACATGGACGTCTCGTTTGTCATGCCACTTTACTGCCAGCTGTTAACATTTCTTATTTTGTATAACGGGTCATTTAGGATGGTAGTAGCGTTGATGAAATGCAGTCATAGCAGCAGAACTAGAAAGCAGTCTTTACTGTCACCAGGAATGTATACATTTCACTAATTGTGGTTGTCCCCCACTCCTGGCTCTCTCTTATCCTGTAGCTCCAAGGCATAGCGATTGGTCTCTACTATGTCTCCCACCAGCTCCTCTGTCAGAAACAACTTGAAGCACTCTGCCTCAGTTGGAAATGGGAAGGGGCGTTGCACTCCAGACTGGGACTCGCCAAAGCAAACAGCAGGGCCAGGAGGGGTGAAATGACTGGTGGCCTTCCAGCTACCACAGAACTCCTGTACTTCATCCACTGTTGGTATGCCTCCATCACCACCAGCATCTTCAAAGGGACCTGGGACTTCGTCAGTGGACAAGGGAAATTCAGATTCAGGGTTCTCAATGGCTACAAGGTTGGGGGGCAGCTCCTCACTCAGTCAGAATCTGATTCCTGACTTTCATACTCTGACTCATTGTCAGAATTTAAAAAAAATCTCCAGAATTTCCACATTTGTTTGTTGTCTCCTTTTGAAAGACATTGCTAATGCTTCAGCTTAGCTCACTAGCTACATACATAAACAACAACACTGAATGGTTTACAGTGAGAGGGTACGTGGTTGACTGCCGGCACGCGCCACTTGTATCAATAAATCACTATCAGAAAATGTTTTGTGTGGCAATTATTTGTGTATTTACGGTTTTATTCACATGTTTTCAAATCTAGGTGACAAATCATGCATTCCGATTCTTGCACAGATTGTAATGGGCACATATTATGTGTGTAAAATACTTTTTTGAAGGTTGTACTGATTATGATGAGCTAAGCTAATTCTAGCTGTGTAGCCATGTTTGTTGACATTCAATGCATTCTGGGTTCACGTAATCGTCTGTTTGACCAAAGATGTTATAACAAAATGAGGTGAGTAAGAGTTCACTCATTTTTTGAGGACTTCCGGAAATGAATGGTGGGATGTGAACGACGGTAGATGACACACCTCATCTCGTCTTCTCTTATTGTCTTCGGTTTCTGTGAGGAAAAAAATGCATGGGTGCGCGCTGAAACTAATCGTCGGATTACTTTCGATTTCTAAAAAGTGCTTTACCTAATTATTTCGATCAATGGTGAGCTCACCCGTGATGTGATTAATTATACATAGTAATTGCTATTAGCTAATTCATATTGTAGTTTATGTCAGCCGAGAGTTAGAAAATATGACTGCGTGTGTTGGGTCAATCTTTCCTCAGTTAGCGCTAGGACAAATGTAGCCTACATTTTTCCGGTTAGGATGATTGTGTTATGCTATATATTCTTCTGTGAATATCCGAACATTGAATCCAAAAATAAACTGCTCACATTCTGGACATAACTTTGTAAGGACTGTGTTTGTGTAAATAGTTTCTGAAAAAAGTGTGGCCAACTCAAACGCTGATTGTTGCGTCATTCGAAACTGGCCGTTCTAAACGAGCGTTCTAAATGAGTGTTCTAATCACACGGGTGTGATCGTACGCTTCAGGGACCACTGTAGAACGATCACACCCGTGTGATGGTACGTGTGAAAGGGTTAATGTCTGCTGAGTGCAACCATATGAAGATCATCAAAGGTAAGGGATTAATTTTATCTCTATTTCTGACTTGTGTAACTCTTCTACTTGGCTGGTTACTGTTTATAATGATTTGTCTGCTGGGCTATGTTCTCAAATAATCGTAAGGTATGCTTTCGCCGTAAAGCATTTTTTAAATCTGACACCGTGGTTAGATTCACAAGAAGTTAATCTTTAAAGCTATGTAAAATATGTTTTGTTTTCTGAATTTTTATAATGAGTATTTCTGTATTTGAATTTGGCACCCAGCAGTTTCACTGGCTGTTGAAGAGGTGGGACGCTAACGTCTCACGTACCCAAGAGAGGTTAACTTCTTGTCAATAGGGGGAGCTGTTAGCACTATTTTTTTCTTGGTGTTCCCAAATTAAACTGCCTCGTACTCAATTCTTGCTCGTACAATATGCATATTATTATTACTATTGGATAGAAAACACTCTAGTTTCTAAAACCGTTTGAATTATATCTGTGGGTGAAACAGAACTCGACTTAGAGCAATTTTCCTATGTGTATGTCAGAATGCAGAATTTTGCTGGCTGTTCTGAGACCTGTGTATTAATTTGCCTGTCCTCTATTGGTTGAGATGCACTGCATACGCCTTCCCCTGGTTGTTAGCGAATAGGGAGACTTGAAATGGAGTTTCTACGCAGAGCCGAAAGTCTATAAATTGATTGGAATCGATGTGTCCACCCTTTTGGATCTTCGCGCTGACGCAGAGAGGGTCTTGGCATGTCGTTTTAGAAGCTCTGGTTTTAACTCCTAGATATATCCGGCTCTGTTTTTATTCGATATAGGCTTTAAAGACATCATAATCTTGTTATTTTAAACCGATTTATATCAGTTTATGTCAGTATATTGCGATTTTCGGGCATTTCATTTTCTGACGTTGTATTGAGTTGGGTATCTCTCTCTCGCATGCCATTGTGTACTGCTAATTGCAACGTGGAAGGAAACATTCTCCAACCCAGCAACGATTCTTTTGGACAAAGGACACCTTTCCCAAGATTCTGATGGGAGTTCAGCTAATAGTAAGAACTATTTATGCTGATAATTCGTTGTTCTGTTGAAAAAGTAAAATGCATAAGACGCCATTATTTGCCGTGTAGCCTTGCGTTATCGCACCCTGTATTGCACCCTGTATTGCACAGTAAGGTTAATTTTAAAAATGTAATTCAGCGATTGCATTAACTTCTTATGGCTGCAAGGGGCAGTATTGAGTAGCCAGTTAAATCGTGCCCATTTCAAACGGCCTCGTACTCAATTCTTGCTCGTACAATATGCATATTATTATTACTATTGGATAGAAAACACTCTCTAGTTTCTAAAACCGTTTGAATTATTTCTCTGAGTGAAACAGAAGTCATGGAATGTCAGAAATCGATGCTCTGTTCAACTTCATGCCTATACATGGGCGTGATACGTAAGAGTCTACATACACTTCATACACCTTCCCCTGGTTGTCAAGAGGCGGTGAGAGAAAAAATGTCGTGTTTATCTTGGTCTGAGGTGGAATTAAAGCTCTTTGTTTGACGTGACCGTCCATTTCCTGTTTCTGGAGCGCGCGAAAGGGGACATGGATTTGCCTTCTGTTTTGCTCTCGTTATGGACGACTAACATCTCCGTCTTAGATTTTATTTGATACATGTGACCATATCATCGTAACGTATGTTTTTTCAATATAGTTTAATCAGATTATTGACATTTTTTTGGGAGTTTTGCCGTGTTCCGTTCTCTGACTTTGTTGACGTTGGAGTGATCCGTGCCACTTGGCAAGTGCCCATGCTAAATGAAGAGGGATATTTGCCGTTCCAGATCAAAACAACGACTGTTCTGGACAAAGGACACCTTGTCCAACATTCTGACGGAAGATCACCAAAAGTAAGAAACATTTTATGATGCTATTTCTAATATCTGTCGTGCATGTGAACTGGTCGTGGGCGCCCAAGTGTTTCTGGCTATTGTGGCTACGCTAATATAACGCTACATTTTGTTTTCGCTGTAAAACATTTAATAAATCGGAAATATTGTCTGGAATCACAAGATGCCTGTCTTTCAATTGCTGTACACTATGTATTTTTCAGAAATGTTTTATGATGAGTAATTAGGTATTTGACGTTGGTGTCTGTAAATATTATGGCTGCTTTCGGTGCAATTTCTGATTGTAGCTGAAATGTAAACTATGATTTATACCTGAAATATGCAAATTTTTCAAACAAAACATATGCTATACAATAAATATGTTATCAGACTGTCATCTGATGAAGTTGTTTCTTGGTTAGTGGCTATTTATATCTTTATTTGGTCGAATTTGTGATAGCTACTGATGGAGTAAAAAACTGATGGAGTAAGAAAAGTGGTGTCTTTTGCTAACGTGGTTAGCTAATAGATTTACATATTGTGTCTTCCCTGTAAAACATTTTAAAAATCGGACATGTTGGCTTGATTCACAAGATGTGTACCTTTCATCTGGTGTCTTGGACTTGTTAATGTGTGAAAGTTAAATATTTAAAAAAAATATATTTTGAATTTCGCGCCCTGCACTTTGAGCTGGCTGTTGTCATAAGTGTACCGACGTCGGGCTTGCACGCCAAACAGGTTAAGAACTAATTTGTCTTTCAATTGCTGTCCAACCTGTATTTTTTTAGTCAAGTTTATGAATAGTTTTCGATAAGAATAGGTGTCTTTCCAAGATGGCGCCGGACAGATTGCTTGAGTATTTGGACACTATTTTCATTGTATAAGCACGATTTGTGCCGCTAAATATGCACATTTTCGAACAAACTCTATATGCATTGTGTAATGTGATGTTACAGGACTGTCATCTGAAGAATTCTGAGAAGGTTAGTGAAAATTAATATATTTTGGTGGTGAATACGTTATCGCTATGTTTGGCTGGAATCAATGCTGTTGTTTGGTTTGCTACTGTGCTAAGCTAATATAACGCTATATTGTGTTTTCGCTGTAAAACAGTTAGAAAATCTGAAATATTGTCTGGATTCACAAGATCTGTGTCTTTCAATTGCTGTACGCTGTGTATTTTTAAGAAATGTTTTATGATGAGTAATTAGGTAACACACGTTGCTCTCTGTAGTTATTCTAGTCGAGTTGTGATGGTGGCTGCAATGGTAAACTATGATTTATACCTGAAATATGCACATTTTTCTAACAAAACATATGCTATACAATAAATATGTTATCAGACTGTCATCTGATGAATTTGTTTCTTGGTTAGTGGCTATTTATATCTTTATTTGGTCGAATTTGTGATAGCTACTGATGGAGTAAAAAACTGGTGGAGTAAAAAAAACTGGTGTCTTTTGCTAACGTGGTTAGCTAATAGATTTACATATTGTGTCTTCCCTGTAAAACATTTTAAAAATCAGAAATGATGGTTTGATTACCAAGATGTGTATCTTTCATCTGGTGTCTTGGACTTGTGATTTAATGATATTTAGATGCTACTATTTACTTGTGACGCTATGCTAGCCTATGCTAGTCAGCTTTTTTACTGGTGGGGGTGCTCCCGGACCCGGGTTTCTGAGGAAGTAGAGGTTAAAACTCGTTTTTCAACCACTCCACAGATTTCTTGTTAACAAACCATAGTTTTGACAAGTCGGTTAGGACATCTACTTTGTGCATGACACAAGTAATTTTTCCAACAATTGTTTACAGACAGATTATTTCACTTATAATTCCCTGTATCACAAGTCCAGTGGGTCAGAAGTTTACATAAAATAAGTTGACTGTGCCTTTAAACCACTCAAGCGTTGCTTTAGCAGTATGCTTAGGGTCATTGTCCTGCTGGAAGGTGAACCTCTGTCCCAGGCTCAAATCTCTTGAAGACTGAAACAGGTTTCCCTCAAATTTCCCTGTACATAGTTCCATCCATCATTCCTTCAAATCTGACCAGTTTCCCAGTCCCTACCGATAAAAGACATCCCCACAGCATGATGCTGCCACCACCATGCTTCATTGTGGGGATGGTGTTCTTGGGGTGATGAGAGATGTTGGGTTTACACCAGACATAGCGTTTTCCTTGATGGCCAAAAAGCTGAATTTTACTCTCATCTGACCAGAGTACCTTCTTCCATATGTTTAGGGAGCCTCCCACATGCCTTTTGGCGAACACCAAACGTGTTTGCTTATTTTTTTTCTTCAAGCAATGGCTTTTTTCTGGTCACGCTTCTGTAAACCCAGCTCTGTGGAGTGTACGGCATAAAGTGGACACATACTCCAATCTCCGCTGTGGAGCTTAGCAGCTCCTTCAGGGTTATTTTTGGTCTCTTTGTTGCCTCTGATTAATGCCCTCCTTGTCTGGTCCGTGAGTTTTGGTGGGCGGCCCTCTTGGCAGGTTTGTTGTGGTGCCATATTCTTTCCATTTTTTAATAACGCTCCGTGAGATGTTCAAAGTTTCTGATATTTTTTTATAACCCAACCCTTATCTGTACTTCTCCATAACTTTGCCCCTGACATGTTTGGAGAGCTCCTTGGTCTTCTTGGTGCCGCTTGCTTGGTGGTGCCCCTTGCTTAGTGGTATTGCAGACACTGGGGCCTTTCAGAACAGTTGTATAAAGACTGAGATCATGTGACAGATCATGTGACACATATTGCACACAGGTGGACTTTATTTGACTCATTTTGTGACTTCTGAAGGTAATTGTTTGCACCAGATCTTATTTACGAGCTTCAAAGCAAATAGGGTGAGTATATATGCACGCACCACTTTTCCGTTTAAAAAAAAAAAAATGTTTTTAACTTCTCTGGGATATGTGGGACGGTAGCGTCCCACTTGGCCAAAAGCCAGAAAAAATGTAGCGCGCCAAATTCAAATATATTACTATAAAACTCAATCTTTCATGAAATCACACATGAAAGACACCAAATTAAAGCTACACATGTTGTGAATCCAGCCAACATGTCTGATTTCAAAAAGGATTTACGGGGAAAGCACACCAAACGATTATGTTAGCTCAGTACATAGCTACAGAAAAACACAGCCATTTTCCCAGCAAAAGATAGTAGTCACAAAAAGCAGAAATAGAGATAAAATGAATCACTAACCTTTGATGATCTTCATCAGATGACACTCATAGGACATCATGTTACACAATACATTTATGTTTCGTTCGATAATGTGCATATTTATATCCACAAATCTTGGTTTACATTGGCGCCATGTTCAGAAATGCCTCCAAAATATCCAGAGAAATTGCAGAGAGCCACGTCAAATAACAGAAATACTCATCATAAACTTTGATGAAAGATACATGTTTTACATAGAATTAAGGATACACTTGTTCTTAATGCAACCGCTGTGTCAGATTTAAAAAACTTTATGGAAAAAGCACACCATGCAATAATCTGAGACGGCGCTCAGATATAACAAAATTTCTCCACCATGTTGGAGTCAACAGAAATACGAAATTACATCATAAATATTCCCTTACCTTTGATGATCTTCATCAGAATGCACTCCCAGTAATCCTATTTCCACAATAAATCGTTGTTTTGTTCGATAATGTCCATTACTTATGTCCAAGTAGCTACTTTTGCTAGCATGTTTAGTGCACATGTCCAAACGGTCGCGCAGATGCAGGCGAACTCGGACAAAAAATTCAAAAAGTTATATAACAGGTCGAATAAACTGGTCAAACTAAGTAGAGAATCAATCTTCAGGATGTTGTTATCATAACTATCCAATAACATTCCAACCGGAGAATTCCTTTGTGTCTCTAGAAGTTATGGAAAGCAAGACAATATCGTTTGGAACGCGCATGACCAGGAACTGGCATTCTGCCAGACCAATGACTGAAACACCTCCCATCCGGCCCCACATCACACTAGAGGCTTCATTC
Source organism: Salvelinus namaycush (assembly GCF_016432855.1). Classification (NCBI taxonomy): domain Eukaryota; kingdom Metazoa; phylum Chordata; class Actinopteri; order Salmoniformes; family Salmonidae; genus Salvelinus; species Salvelinus namaycush. Next base: position 9,230,175 of record NC_052339.1, read on the forward strand.
CACGTTCTATAGACATCTAGTGGAAGGCGTAGGAAGTGCAAACAGATCCATATCTTACAGGGAATTGACTCGGCGATGAGTTGAACATTGACCAGTCTCAGAATTCTCACTTCCTGTTTGGATTTTTTCTCAGGTTTTTGCCACCATATCAAGTTTATTTTATATAGCCCTTCGTACATCAGCTAATATCTCGAAGTGCTGTACAGAAACCCAGCCTAAAACCCCAAACAGCAAGCAATGCAGGTGTAGAAGCACGGTGGCTAGGAAAAACTCCCTAGAAAGGCCAAAACCTAGGAAGAAACCTAGAGAGGAACCAGGCTATGAGGGGTGGCCAGTCCTCTTCTGGCTGTGCCGGGTGGAGATTATAACAGAACATGGCCAAGATGTTCAAAATGTTCATAAATGACATGCATGGTTAAATAATAATCAGGAATAAATGTCAGTTGGCTTTTCATAGACGATAATTAAGAGTTGAAAACAGCAGGTCTGGGACAGGTAGGGGTTCCATAACCGCAGGCAGAACAGTTGAAACTGGGACAGCAGCAAGGCCAGGTGGACTGGGGACAGCAAGGAGTCATCATGCCCGGTATAACATATGAGTTATGTTATACTCACAGACATCATTCAAACAGTTTTAGAAACTTCAGAGTGTTTTATATCCAATAGTTATAATAATAATATGCATATATTAGCATCTGGGACAGAGTAGGCGGCAGTTCACTACGGGCACGCAATTCATCATGAAGTGAAAATGCTGCCCCCTATCACAAAGAAGTTATACAAGTAATTTTTTTTTATTTCACTTCACCCATTTGGATTATTTTGTGTTTGTCCATTACATGAAATCCAAATAAAAATCTATTTAAATTACAGGTTGTAATGCAACAACATAGGAATAATGTCAAGGGGGATGAATACTTTTGCAAGGCAATGTATGTGCACAATTTTATACTTGCCATTCTGAAGTTGTGTATGCGTCTATTCCTTTTGGTTTTGCACACCAGCTTCAAACAGCTGAAAATACAATATTTTGGGTTGCGTAACATGTTTTTCACAGTCGTTTTAGATGGTACAATGATTTTCTAAACTAGCTTGTCTCAAACTGAAATTAGATAAACTATTAGAATTTTAACTTCTGGCTGCAAGCCCGACGTCGGTACACTTAACAGCCAGCTCAAGTGCAGGGCGCGAAATTCAAAATATATATTTTTTAAATATTTAACTTTCACACATTAACAAGTCCAATACAGCATTTGAAAGATAAACATCTTGTGAATCCAGCCAACATGTCCGATTTTTAAAATGTTTTACAGCGAAAACACCACGTATATTTATGTTAGCTCACCACCAAATACAAAAAAGGACAGACATTTTTCACAGCACAGGTAGCATGCACAAAGCCAACCTAACTAACCAAGAACCAACCAAACTAAACAAGAAACAACTTCATCAGATGACAGTCTTATAACATGTTATACAATAAATCTATGTTTTGTTCGAAAATGTGCATATTTAGAGCTGAAATCAGTGGTTACACATTGTGCTAAGGTAGTACTTTTTCCCAGAACGTCCGGATATTTTTCTGACTCTCACATATTCTGACCAAATAACTATTCATAAACATTACTAAAAAATACATGTTGTATAGGAAATGATAGATACACTAGTTCTTAATGCAATCGCAGTGTTAGAATTCTAAAAATAACTTCATTACGACATAAGGCTTCCGTTATGGCGAGCGAGTGCCCAAAACCTGGGCGCAAAACTAATAGTACACAGTTCGACAGATATATGAAATAGCATCATAAAATGGGTCCTACTTTTGATGAGCTTCCATCAGAATGTTGTACAAGAGGTCCTTTGTCCAGAACAATCGTTGTTTGGATTTAGAACGTCCTTTTTCCCTCTTGAATTAGCAAGCGCACTAGCCAAGTGGCGCGAAGCTCTCCTTCCTGAACAAAGGCACACAACGCAACACGCCTAACGTCCCGAATAAATTTCAATAATCTAATAAAACTATATTGAAAAAAACATACTTTACGATGATATTGTCACATGTATCAAATAAAATCAAAGCCGGAGATAGTAGTCGCCTATAACGACAGCTTTTCAGAAGGCAATCCCCGGTTCCTTCTCACGCCTTCCTGAAAACAGGAAATGGGTGACACGTCATTCCAAGAGGATTTATTCCACCTCAGACCAAGATAAACACTCCATTTCTTCTCTCACTGCCTCTTGACATCTAGGGGAAGGTGTATGACGTGCATGTATACTAATACGTATCATGCCCATTTATACTAATACGTATCATGCCCATTTATAGGCAGGACCTAGAACAGAGCATAGTTTTCAGACTTTCCACTTCCTGGTCAGGAAGTTTGTGCCAAATGAGTTCTGTTTTACTCACAGATATAATTCAAACGGTTTTAGAAACTAGAGAGTGTTTTCTATCCAATAGTAATAATAATATGCATATTGTACGAGCAAGAATTGAGTACGAGGCCGTTTGAAATGGGCACCTTTTATCAGAGCTACTCAATACTGCCCCTGCAGCCAGAAGAAGTTAACAACCAGTAAAGGATAGCACAGATTTTGTATATTGCAAATGCTGAATACAATAGATCCTGAAAGCAATACCCCGATAAGACAGCTATTTTGATAGGCTTCCACCACTACATTGCTCCCACCGCTATGCAATGCGCATGCGCATGAGGTATTGAAAGCAATTTATAAATTCTTTCAGGTAAAAAAGAAAAAATCACATTGATCTGTGGAATTTGTTATTTGATTTCAGACAAATTTAATAGGTTTAACAAACCAAAGCGGTATTTTTTATAATTCCAATCAGTAAAATTACTGCAGATTAATCAAACTTTCATCCACTTTTTGCAGTGTTTGACCTCAGTGGAGGAAATCAGTAAAGGAAATATACAAATGGTCACAATTCATTTTGTAGCATCGGTGTCTTCACCTTTGTCCTTGAGGAAACACCTCTGATAATTAATACAGAAAATTAATCAGTGGTGAACAATTCAACAATTCTTTCACATCTTCAATTTAAGCCTACTAGGTACCGTGTGCCCTCAGGCCTGGATGGGAAGCTAAAGTCATTCCGCTACCCAAGAATAGTAAAGCCCCCTTTACTGGCTCAAATAGCCGACGAAATCAGCATTTTACCAACCCTTAGTAAACTTCTGGGGAAAAAAATGTGTTTCACCAGATACAGTGCTATTTCACAGTAAACAAATTGACAACAGAATTTCAGCATGCTTATAGGGAAGGACACTCAACAAGCACATCACTTACACACATGACTGATGATTGGCTGAGAGAAATTGATGATAAAATTATTGTGGGGGCTTTCTTGTTAGACTTCAGTGCAGCTTTTGACATTATTAATCATAGTCTGCTATTGGAAAAATGTATGTGCTATGGATTTACACCCCCTGCTATGTGTATAAAGAGTTACTTGTCTAACAGAACACAGGGGATGTTCTTTAATGGAAGCCTCAAATATAATCCAGTTAGAATCAGGAATTCCCCAAGGTAGCTGTTTAGGCCCCTTGCTTTTTTCAATTTTTACTAACGACATGCCACTGACTTTGAGTAAAGCCAGAGTGTCTATGTATGCGGATGACTCAACACTATACACATCAGCTACTAAAGTGACTGAAATGACTGCAACACTCAACAAAGAGCTGCAGTTAGTTTCAGAGTGGGTGGCAAGGAATAAGTTAGCCCTAAATATTTCTAAAACTAAAAGCATTGTATTTGGAACAAAAACACTCACTAAACCCTAAACCTCAACTAAATCTTGTAATACATAATGTGGAAATTGAGCAAGTTGCAATGACTAAACTGATTGGAGTAACCCTAGATTGTAGACTGTCATGGTCAAAACATATTGATGCAGCAGTAGCTAAGATGGGGAGAAGTCTGTCTATAATAAAGCGATGCTCTGCCTTCTTAACACCATCAACAAGGTAGGTCCTACAGGCCCTAGTTTTGTCGCACCTTGACTACTGTTCAGTCTTGTGGTCAGGTGCCACACAAAAGGACTTAGGAAAATTCCAATTGGCTCAGAACAGGGCAGCACGTTTGGCCCTTGGATGTACACAGAGAGTTAATATTAATAATATGCATGTCAATCTCTCCTGGCTGAAAGTGGAGGAGAGATTGACCTCATCACTACTTTTATGTATGAGAGGTATTGACATGTTGAATGCACCGAGCTGTCTGTCCAAACTACTGGCACACAGCTCGGACACCCATGCATACCCCTCAAGACATGCCACAAGATGTCTCTTCACAGTCCCCAAGTCCAGAACAGACTATGGGAGGCACACAGTACTACATAGAGCCATGACTACATTGAATTCTATTCCATATCAAGTAACGCATGCCAGCAGTAAAATTTGATTAAAAAAACAGATTAAAAAAACACCTCATGGAACAGCGGGGACTGTGAAGCAACACAAACATTGGCACAGACACATGCATACACACACACGATAGCGTACGCACTATACATACACATGGATTTAGTACTGTAGACATGTGGTAGTGGTGGAGTAGGGGCCTGAGGGCACACAGTGTGTTGTGAAATCTGTGAATTTATTGTAATGTTTTTAAAATTGTATAAACTGCTATAGTTTTGATGGACCCTAGGAAGAGTAGCTGCAGGCTTTGGCAGCAGCTAATGGGGATCCATAATAAATACAAATAGCTAAATGTGTCCAAATATTGACGTACCGTCTAATTGGAACATAAAAAGGACATCCAAAGCTATGTATACAAACATGTAATATCCAAACAGGAAATAGAGAGGAAGATGGTGGATAGTGCTGAGGTGCTAGTTGTAATTAATGAACACAGTGTTAGCGTCAGAGCGTACTTTGAGCTTGACCTTACACTGCTGATGAATGGTACAAGTCTAGCACATGACATTTGAGCAGGGAGTCATCATTGTTACTGGGTAACTGCACTGTACAGTATGAAATAATTAATCATATTACATAGAACCCATTCTAGTTTCTTTATTAACACAATTGCTTGTTGTTACAAATCCCTTTGGCTCTACAGTCTAGGTGGGATGGCAACGAGACCCGTAACAACTCATGCAAATTATAACAGTGAAAAAGTAACAGTGAGAACAAAAACCACAGACAACTTAAATCTACCGTCAAACACTTAGGGTTTAATTTTAAACACACGGTAAAGGGGGGCAGGAAGAGGGGCTGAGCTGGACCCAAGGAAAGAAATAATAAATATCCAAAAACACCCCTAAGCTAGAATAGCCTGCTTTAAAAACAGCTAACTAACCAAAAATACAGTGGGTGGTCCACCCAGTTCTAACTAGGGTATTTAGACAAAGTTTACCTACGGGTAGTGTATGCCCATGGGCGACTTGTCTTGGTACCCCCTTTTCCCACTAACAAACAAATCATGAAGCACAACAATACATACTCACATAATTCCAGACAAATGTGACATGCATGAACAAAAACCAAAGGAGAGCTCAATAAAAAGAGAGAGAGATAGCGAGCGATAGAGATAGCGAGCGATTGAGACAGCGAGAGATCGAAACACAGAGAAGACAACTGACTGGGTTTTTTAACTTCTTATGGCTGCAGCCCGGCGTCGGTACACTTATGACAACAGCCACTTCAAGTGCAGGGCGCGAAATTCAAAAGATATTTTTTTTAAATATTTAACTTTCACACATTAACAAGTCCAATACAGCAAATGAAAGGTACACATCTTGTGAATCCAGCCAACATGTCCGATTTTTAAAATGTTTTACAGCGAAAACAGCACGTATATTTATGTTAGCTCACCACCAAATACAAAAAAGGACAGACATTTTTCACAGCACAGGTAGCATGCACAAAGCCAACCTAACTAACCAAGAACCAACCAAACTAACCAACAAACAACTTCATCAGATGACAGTCTTATAACATGTTATACAATAAATCTATGTTTTGTTCGAAAAATTTACATATTTCAGGTATAAATCATAGTTTACATTGCAGCTACAATCAGAAATTGCACCGAAAGCAGCCAGAATAATTACAGACACCAACGTCAAATACCTAATTACTCATCATAAAACTTTTCTGAAAAATACATAGTGTACAGCAAATGAAAGACAGGCATCTTGTGATTCCAGCCAATATTTCAGATTTATTAAGTGTTTTACAGCGAAAACACAATATAGCGTTATATTAGCTTACCACAATAGCCAAAAATACAAGCCATTTCCCAGCAGTAAAAGTTAGCGATCGTGACAAACCAGTAAAAGATATATAATTTTTGACTAACCTTGATATTCTTCATCAGATGACAGTCCTATAACATCAGGTTATACATACACTTATGTTTTGTTCGAAAATGTGCATATTTAGAGCTGAAATCAGTGGTTATACAATGTGCTAACGTAGCTACTATTTCCCACAACGTCCGGATATTTTTCTGACACTTTTTATGACACACATATTCTGACCAAATAGCTATTCATAAACATAACTAAAAAATACATGTTGTATAGGAAATGATAGATCCATTAGTTCTTAATGAAATCGCCGTGTTAGAATTCTAAAAAATAACTTCATTATGACATCCAGCTTCGGTATAGCTAGAGTACCCAAAACTTGGGCGCCGACGACTAGTTCACATCTACGACAGATATATGAAATAGCATCATAAAATGTTTCTTACTTTTGCTGATCTTCCATCAGAATGTTGGACAAGGGGTCCTTTGTCCAGAACAGTCGTTGTTTGGATTTAGAACGGCCACTTTCCCTCTCGATTTAGCAAGCACACTAGCCAAGTGGCACGGATCTCTCCATCGTCAACAAAGTCAGAGAACGGAACACGGCAAAACTCCCGAAAAAATTTCAATAATCTGATTAAACTATATTGAAAAAACACACTTTACGATGATATGGTCACATGTATCAAATAAAATCAAAGCCGGAAATAGTAGTCGCCTATAACGGCAGCTAAACAGAAGGCAAATCCAGGTACCACCTTGCACTCTCCAGAAAACCGGAAATGGGGGACACGTCATACAAAGAGCTTGTATTCCACTTCAGACCAAGATAAACACTAAATTTCTTCTCTCACCGCCTCTTGACATCCAGGGGAAGGTGTATGACGTGCATGTATACTCATACGTATCATGCCCATTTATAGGCAGGAAGTAGAACAGAGCATCGATTTCAGACTTTCCACTTCCTGGTCAGGAAGTTTGTGCCAAATGAGTTCTGTTTGACTCACAGATATAATTCAAACGGTTTTAGAAACTAGAGTGTTTTCTATCCAATAGTAATAATAATATGCATATTGTACGAGCAAGAATTGAGTACGAGGCCGTTTGAAATGGGCACCTTTTATCTGGTTACTCAATACTGCCCTTGCAGCCCAAACAGGTTAACCAAGGGAAAGGGGATGTGATAGGGTAAGGGAAAAGGAGCAGGTGTCTTCTGATTAGCGACTGATTGGTGATTGATAATTGCCACCTGTGAGGGGAGAAGGAGAGAAAAGAAATACACACAGGATACTTGTATCTGTAACACTTGTCTTCAGGGTAGGGGGTAAGGAAGGGACTTAGGTACTGAAGTGCATCCTAAATAGCACCCTATTCCATATTTACCGTACTACATTTGACCAGGGCCGATAGGGCTCTGGTCAAAAGTAGTGCACTATGTAGGGAATAGGGTGCCATTTGGCACGTCATGACTGAGGTATTACTATATTCATCAGTATTGTAACGGTAGTCCTCCTCCTCTTCAACCGAAGAGGAGGAGTAGTGATTGAACCAAGGCGCAGCGTTTTTGAATGACATGATTTAATAAAGACACGACAAAACAACTAAGACAGAAAACGAACTAGACTTGAATTAACTAACAAAATAACAAAACGAATGTGTAGACAAACCTGGACATGCGAACTTACATAAAACGCAGAACTCACGAACAGGAAAATGACTACACAAAAGACCGAACTCACAAACAAACCGAACAGTCCCGTATGGTGCGACAAACACTGACACAGGAGACAACCACCCACAACGAACACTGTGAAACAACCTACCTAAATATGACTCTCAATTAGAGGAAACGCCAAACACCTGCCTCTAATTGAGAGCCATACCAGGCAACCCTTAAACCAACATAGAAACAGAAAACATAGAATGCCCACCCAAACTCACATCCTGACCAACTAACACATACAACAAACTAACAGAAATAGGTCAGGAACGTGACATAACCCCCCCTTAAGGTGCGAACTCCGGGCGCACCAGCACAAAGTTTAGGGGAGGGTCTGGGTGGGCATCTGACCACGGTGGTGGCTCAGGCTCAGGACGAGGTCCCCACCCCACCATAGTCAATCCCAGCTTGCTAATCCCCCTCAGAATGACCACCCCTCTCTTCCACCCACCTAATATAGGCAACACAAAATAAAGGTACAGCTCCGGGACAAGGTAGCTCAGGACATAGAGGTAGGTGAGAATAGAGAGGTAGATAGAGAGGTAGCTCAGGATAGAGGGGCAACTCCGGACTGAAAGGCAGCTCCGGACAGAGAGACAGCTCTGGACTGAGGGGCAGTTCTGGATTACTGGCAGCTCCGGACTGGCTGACGGCTCTGGACGCTCATGGCTGGCTGACGGCTCTGGACGCTCATGGCTGTAGGGCAGCTCATGACTGGAAGGCAGCTCATGACTGGAGGGCAGCTCATGACTGGAGGGCAGCTCATGACTGGAGGGCAGCTCATGACTGTCTGACGGCTCTGGCAGATCCTGTCTGGTTGGCGGCTCTGGCAGATCCTGTCTGGTTGGCGGCTCTGGCAGATCCTGTCTGGTTGGCGGCTCTGGCAGATCCTGACTGACGACTGGCTCCTGACTGACTATCGGCTCTGACGGCTCGGGACAGACGGGCGGCTCTAATGGCTCGGGACAGACGGATGGCTCAGACGGCGCTGGGGAGACGGATGGCTCAGACGGCGCTGAGGAGACGGATGGCTCAGACGGCGCTGGGGAGACGGATGGCTCAGACGGCGCTGGGGAGACGGATGGCTCAGACGGCGCTGGGGAGACGGATGGCTCAGACGGCGCTGAGGAGACGGATGGCTCAGACGGCGCTGCGGAGACGGATGGCTCAGACGGCGCTGCGGAGACGGATGGCTCAGACTGATCCTGTCTAGCGGAAGGCTTTGGCTGCTCCTGTCTGGCGGAAGGCTCTAGCGGCTCCAGTCTGGCGGAAGGCTCTGTAGGCTCATGGCAGACGGGCGGCTTTGCAGGCTCATGGCAGACGGGCAGTTCATGCGCCGTTGGGCAGACGGCAGACTCTGGCCGGCTGAGACGCACTGAAGGCCTGGTGCGTGGTGCCGGAACTGGAGGCACCGGACTGGAGGCACGCACATCAGGACGAGTACGGGGAGAAGGAACAGTGTGTACAGGGCTCTGGAGACGCACAGGTGGCTTAGTGCGTGGTGCCAGAACTAGAGGCACTGGGCTGGAGACACGCACCATAGGGAGAGTGCGTGGAGGAGGAACAGGGCTCTGGAGACGCACTGGAAGCCTGGTGCGTAGTGTAGGCACTGGTGGTACTGGGCTGGGGCGGGGAGGTAGTGCCGGAAATACCGGACCGTGCAAGCTTACTGGCTCCCTTGAGCATTGCGCCTGCCCAACCTTACCTGGTTGAATGCTCCCCGTCGCCCGACCAGTGCGGGGAGGTGGAATAACCCGCACCAGGCTATGTAGGCGAACCGGGGACAGCATGCGTAAGGCTGGTGCCATGTAAGCCGGCCCGAGGAGACGTACTGGTGGCCAGATATGAAGGGCCGGCTTCATGACATTTGGCTCAATGCCCAATCTAGCCCTACCAGTGCGGGGAGGTGGAATAACCCGCACTGGGCTATGCACACGTACAGGAGACACCGTGCGCTCAACTGCGTAACACGGTGTCTGCCCGTACTCCCGCTCTCCACGGTTAGCCTGGGAAGTGGGCGCAGGTCTCCTACCTGCCCTTGGCCCACTACCTCTTAGCCCCCCCCCCCAAGAAATTTTTGGGTAGTACTCACGGGCTTTTCGGGCTTCCGTGCCAGACACTTCCCCTCATAATGCCGGTTCCTCTCTCCCGTTTCCTCCGCTCTCCGAGCTGCCTCCAGCTGTTCCCATGGGCGGCGATTCACCTCCACTTTAGCCCATGGTCCTTCTCCTTCCATGATCTCCTCCCAAGACCATAAATCCTGCTTCGTGCGCTGTCCGTTCCTCCCGTTACACCGCTGCTTGGTTCTGGTTATTTGGTGGGTGGTTCTGTAACGGTAGTCCTCCTCCTCTTCAACCGAAGAGGAGGAGTAGTGATTGAACCAAGGCGCAGAGTTTTTGAATGACATGATTTAATAAAGACACGACAAAACAACTAAGACAGAAAACGAACTAGACTTGAATTAACTAACAAAATAACAAAACGAATGTGTAGACAAACCTGGACATGCGAACTTACATAAAACGCAGAACTCACGAACAGGAAAATGACTACACAAAAGACCGAACTCACAAACAAACCGAACAGTCCCGTATGGTGCGACAAACACTGACACAGGAGACAACCACCCACAACGAACACTGTGAAAACACCTACCTAAATATGACTCTTAATTAGAAGAACGCCAAACACCTGCCTCTAATTGAGAGCCATACCAGGCAACCCTTAAACCAACATAGAAACAGAAAACATAGAATGCCCACCCAAACTCACGTCCTGACCAACTAACACATACAACAAACTAACAGAAATAGGTCAGGAACGTGACAAGTATTGATCTTTACATGAAAAGTTTTCCTTCTAAACTGGGACAATGTGTTCTACAGTACATGTCAAGAAATACAAAGCACTAAATTATTTCCACTGAAGCAGGATCATACAGTAGACTGGATGGAGATGTACAGGCTAATGTAATTAGTTAGAGTAGATGCTATTCACATTTTGTTTTGTTAAATGTCTTCTGAGTGTGTGTGGCATTGCAAACAAAGACATTTAACATTGGGACCAGCATTCAACCGTATCTATTTGTTTTGATGCCATTTTTGGTCCATACGTCTACTGTGGTGGCACATGATCTATCCTCCAACAGAACGATTTCAGAAAAAAATGGCCTCCCCCCATTTAATGCATTGATTTATCACTGTGGAGTTTCAGTTACCAGCTCACTTTTCAAAGAGTGATACATTTCTGCAGGTCAACCCATCACGTCTATATAATCGCTCATGTCATAGGATTCCGGTCCAGACGGAGAAAGGGAGAGGAGTATTCCTGGAAGTATGGGGAGGCGGGAGGCATCCTAGACGTGTTGTAGGTTAAGTTACAGAGCAGGGGATAATCTCATCAGGCATGGAGGTGTTTCAGACAGCCACAATGACACCCATCTCGTACCAATCCATATAGAACCCGTTCAGAGCCCCAGCCTAGCAGCTGGAGGAACAGAAGGCCTTGATATGAAGAGAAAGTGGATTCTGCTCGCTTGGCTGACCTCAGAATCAGAGCCAAATTACTTACAATCAAAGCTACATGTCATATCTGCTTAACATTCAGGATAGGAGTTAAACGCCACAATGGGGATGAATGTCAATGGGAGACATGATATGCGGCTGAGTTTGAAAGCAACTAGCGAAAATATTGGGAATATCAGTGAGGAATATGAGGGGTAATGAAAGGTGGCAGATGCAGGGGCTTGTCACAATGAAGGACATTGAGACAGTTAACTGTAAACTTTGACTAGACTTGTCAAGATACACCAAATGTTATTTAATAAAATAATTTGTCAATGACCCAGCATACAATGACACATATGTTTAAGTTCGCCATGTAGTCTTTTAACAGTCAGTTAACCCAATGCACAAAATCCAGCAACGGAGGGAATGGATGTCATGTAATGAAAGGATTATTACACAGTAACTGAGAACTGAATTCTTACTTCCATTGGGGGACAGTGACATTATTGCTAAACTAAAACAGACTTGATTTTGGGGAATTCTGAGTTTAGTGCTAAATGACTTACTTGCTACTGTAACAAGAGTCAGGGATGGACAAAAATTACAAAATACAGAAACAATTAACCATGAAAGTAACATTTACCGAAATAAACTACAACATACTTGCATTTTGTAATGTATTTACACCACCGGTCAAAATATTTAGAACACCTACTCATTCAAGGATTTTTCTTTATTTTTACTATTTTCTACATTGTAAAATAATAGTGAAGACATCCAAAGTATGAACACAAATGGAGTCTTGTTTAACACTTTTTGGGTTACTACATATCAAAATATATTTAATATTTGAGATTCTTCAAATAGCCACCCTTTGCCTTGCACAGTCTTGACATTCTCTCAACCAGCTTCATTAGGAATTATTTTCCAATAGTCTTGAAGGAGTTCCCACATATGCTGAGCACTTAGCTGATTTTCTTTCACTCTGTGGTCTGACTCATCCCAAACCATATCATCACTCTCCTTCTGGGTAAAATAGCCCAGCCTGGAGGTGTGTTGGCTCATTGTCCTGTTGAAAAACAAATGATAGTCCCTCGAAGCCCAAAACAGATGGGATGGTGTATCACTGCATGTGTGACAATGCTCGTACGTACTCGAACCCAGGCGCAGTGAAACACAGCAAGCAGAGGAAAGGGTAAATCCAGAACTTTTACTTAGAGTCTTAACAGAAACAAGGCAAGTCCAAATGGAATGACACGGTACTCATAATGTCCATTAGGGGTGTTGAACACTGTCTTACACTCGTCTCCCTTTCTGATGAGCACCAGATTGTAGGCGATCTGTGAATCCAATTTTGAGAAAACCGTAAATCCCTGGAGTCTCAAAGGCTGATGACATAAGAGGAAGAGGGTAACGGTAATGTTATTTAAGCCCCGGTAATCGAAACAGGGACATAATCCCACATCCCTCTTTCCAACAAAGAAAAACCCACTCCTGCAGGTGAAGTGGACTGCCGAATAAAACCAGCTGCCAGCGCCTCCTTAACTTCTTTGGTATAGGGGGCAGCATTTTCACTTTTGGATGAATTTCGTGCCCATAGTGAACTGCCTCCTACTCTGTCCCACATGCTAATATATGCATGCATATTATTACTACTATTGGATAGAAAACACTCTGAAGTTACTAAAACTGTTTGAATGATGTCTGTGAGTATAACAGAACTCATATGAAAAAATCCAAACAGGAAGTGAAAAATCTGAGAGTGGTCGTTGTTAAAGTCATCGCCTATTCAATTCCCTGTAATATATGGATCTGTTTGCACTTCATACACCTTCCACTAGATGTCAACAGTCAGTAGAACGTGTAATGAATCTTATGCTGTGTTGTGGGACCGGATGGGAGGGGAATGAGTCAGTGGTCTGGCAGATTGCCAGTTCTTTCTATCTATAAACCTAAAATTGATGACCAAGATCAGGCTTGTCATCCCCAGCCGGTGGAACAGGAGAATCGGAAGCATCCAGACGAGCAGGGATGGAAAGATGTGAAGAAAGTTGCTGGCAGGTGGACTGGCATGAAGGATTCTATCCCAGAACTCTTCCGAGGGCCAGTCAATTTTAGGTTCAGAGATAGAAAGCCACCGATGTCTAAGAACCAGGGGAAGCTCTTGAGACCACATAATGTAACTGGATAAAATACACATGATAATCCAGAACTCGTTGCTGAATAGGCATGTTGAGTTGCTAAACCTTCAACAGACCCTAGGGGTTGACCATCTAGCGCAGTGACCGACAACACAATGTCCAGTTTAGTGAGATGCAGCCCCTGTTGGCAACCTAATCCAGAAAACAGCCGGTAGCCTTTGAAAGCAGGAATGTCCCAACTGCCCATTGTCCCACCGCAGGTTGGCCGGAAGCAAGTTGCGTACCGTGTCGGCAGCTGGAGACTGTATCTGACTCGCCAGTATTCTCCCGTCTACTGATGAGTCATCCCGTTTCCCATCAGCTCGGGACAGGAGGAAAGGAAATGTACAGACTGTCCACAGTAAAGACAACGTTGCTCGTTAATCCTGCACCTTCTCTCCAGAGCGGAAAGTCTGGTGCATCCCAAATGCGTCGACTCCTCGGAACCCGAAACACTGGAAACAACTCGGGTGTCAATCCGGATGGCCAGAACGATAAGCTCATCCAGAGAGTCAGGGTTGTCCCGGGAAGTCAGTTCATCCTTAACAGCCTCACTGAGTGTGTTCAGAAAGGCTGAGTGAAGTGTTTCTGTATTCCAACCGCTCTCAGCGGCGAGCGTCCGAAAGTCAATGGCATAATCAGCTACGCTCCAGCTGCCCTGCTGAAGCGCAATGAGTCTTTGAGCATCCTTCCTGCCACTGATCAAAATGATCTTTGTCTCCAGGGTGAAGCTTTGCCAATTAAATCAAATGTCTGATTGCTGCTCCCATATAGCCATGGCCCAGGCCAGAGCCCTTCCCGAGAGCAAAGAGATGACGTATGACACTCTGGAATGCTCGGTGGAAAACGTTGATGCCTGCAGCTCGAAGGCCAGTGAGCATTAGAGTAGGAACTCACGACACCTCCCAGGATGCCCCTCATAGTGCTCCAGTGCCTGGAAATGAGGCTCCCGAAGGGAGGAAGATGCTGAGATGGTAGGGAGTGGAGGATTAGGAACAGCCACAGGTGCAGCAGCCATTGCTCCCGCCTGTCCTGTCTGCAAAGCGGACACAAGAGTTCTTAAACCATCCGACAATGAATGCAGCCGCGCCTCATGGCGACCAATCACAGTTCCATGGTGGGTGAGAGCCGACCGTAACTGGTGGAGTTCAGAATGTATCTCGGATGACTGAGAAATTGCTGCTGGGTCCATTGTAGGCTTAGGTCTAGTGTGACAATAATGCTAGTACGAACTCAAGCTCAAGTGCAGAGAAACACAACAAGCAGTCTTAACAGAAACAAGGCAACCGCACAAGAGCACACTAAAACATGAGACCTAAGCAACGATACCGGCCAACTGAGGAACCTAAATAACAAGGCAACCAGGTGAACAGAGAAGGTAGGTAAACACAGGTGAATCCAATAGGGTGATAATCAGGGTAACCTGGAAACTAGAAAACAGGGTAAGTGTGCCCTTCAGCAGTAACCTTAGGGAACAACAATCAAATAACACAGAAACTGTGACCACACAATGCTGTGGAAGCCATGCTGGTTGTGTGCCTTGAATTCTAAATAAATCACCGACAGTGTCACCAGCAAAGCACCCCCACACCATAACACCCTCCTTCTCCATGCTTCATGGTGGGAAATACACATGCAGAGATCGGCCCTGTTTCAGAAAGTGGGTTTAGTGACAACTCAGAGTAAGTTGACTCAGAGTTGAAGGAAACTCAGAGTTTTCGGTTTCACAAAGCCAGTTCCGCTTAACTCTGAGTCAGTTACTATGGCAACATACTCCTTGAAGGTAACCTGCTCACCTGCAGGTTTTCAACTAACCCTGAGTTTCTCCTCCTCTTTAGCTGAAGCCTGCAGACTGAAGGAGGTGTCAGACATGGCGTGTCTTTTTCTTGAAGAGCCAGTTGATATTGAAGCACAAATACTCCGCAGAAATCTCAGTCGGGAAGAGAGTGATAAGACCCCGCTTGGATGTTTTATCATTCTAATGATTTTCCGTTTTTCTGCACAATTGATCATTCATCTGAACAATATTCTCAGCCCTCATATCGTTCATATGACACTCGTGGACATGCTCACAGTTCGAAACAAATTCTTTGTGTTGAACTTTTTTTCCAATGGGAGTTTTCTATATAACATCGGTGACACTGAGCATATTTCCAAGGCAACCGTCTGTCGGGCTGTCAGAAATGTGACTCTTGCACTGAAACGTTTACTGTACGCTCTTGTGGTCACAGACCCACAAGACTCATCAAAATAGAATTCCACAGAATTGCAGGTACCAGTCTAAGCAATACTGAATTTATTTAGTATGAAGCTTTGAGACTTGAAGCAATAATCAGTTAACCTTTTCTCAATAGGGGGTGCTGTTTTCACTTTGTAAAAATTTCATTCCCAAATTAAACTGCCTCGTACTCAATTCTTGCTCGTACAATATGCATATTATTATTACTATTGGATAGAAAACACTCTCTAGTTTCTAAAAACGTTTGAATAATATCTGTGAGTAAAACAGAACTCAAGTTGGAGCAAACTTCCTGTGAGGAAGTGAGAAATCTGAAATCAGGCAGGCTGTTCTGGGGTCAGTTTATTAATTTGCATGTCTTCTATTGGTCGAGATGCACTGCATACGCCTTCCCCTAGATGTCAGCAAATAGTGAGAATTGGAATGGAGTTGCTAGGCAGATCTGAGGCCATATAAAGGGTCTGGGAACGTGGGGTGCACTCTTTTCATCATTCGCCATGACGCAAGACAGACCTCAGGATGGCGTTCTGGGAAGCTCCCGTTATAGGCCTTAGATATATCCGGCTCTGATTTTATTCGATATAGGTGTTAAAGACATCATAATGTTGTTATTTGAAACCGAGTTATATCAGTTTATATCAGTATATTGCGATTTTCGGATATTTCTTTGTGCTGCGTTATAGTGAGTTGGGCACGTCTGGGCCACATGGCTAATGTTTACTGCTAATTTCAAAGTTGAAGGCGACAATCTACAACCGAGCAACGATTCCTCTGGACAAAGGACAACTTGCCCAAGATTCTGATGGAAGCTCATCAAAAAGTAAGAACTATTTATGATGTTAATTCGTTGTTCTGTTGAAAAATGTAAAACTACTATTCCGCCATTAATTTCGGTGCGGTCTCGCTTTAACGCACGCTGTATGTCGTAGTAACGTTAATTTTAAAAATCTAACACAGCGGTTGCATTAAGAACTAATGTATCTTTCATTTGCTGTCCAACCTGTATATTTTAGTCAAGTTTATGATTAGTTACTGATTAGATTAGATTTCTCCCGACATTGTTTGCATTTTGGCTACTATTCATATTGTATAACCACGATTTGTGCCGCTAAATATGCACATTTTCGAACAAACTCTATATGTATTGTGTAATATGATGTTATAGGACTGTCATCTGAAGAAGTTTGAGAAGGTTAGTGAAACAATTTATATCTTTTGCTGGTTTATTCGTTATCGCTATTGTTGGCTTGAATCAATGCTGTTGTGTGGTTGGCTATTGTAGTAAGCTAATATAATGCTATATTGTGTTTTCGCTGTCAAACACTTAAAAAATCTGAAATATTGGCTGGATTCACAAGATCTTTGTCTTTCATTTGCTGTATGCTGTGTATTTTTCATAAATGTTTTATGATGAGTATTTAGGTAATTCACGTTGGTCTCTGTAGTTATTCTAGTTGCTTTGGTGAGAGTTGTGATGGTGGCTGCAATGTAAAACTATGATTTATACCTGAAATATGCACATTTTTCTAACAAAACATATGCTATACAATAAATATGTTATCAGACTGTCATCTGATTAAGTTGTTTCTTGGTTAGTGACTATTTATATCTTTATTTGGTCGAATTTGTGATAGCTACCTATGCAGGAAAAAAAATGGTGGAAAAAAAGTTGTGTCTTTTGCTATCCTATCACAGGAATATGATTCAGTAAATTAAGGAGATTGTGAATAGGAAGTTTTTCCACAGCATTAATGTGTAGGTAGGTCTAAATAGTAGCCGTTAGCATTCTAAATGAAAGATACTTCACAATACAGCTACTGCAGCTAATTACTGTTCTGCACTGTGAAGATCATATGTGATGCAGCCCACATCAGCAACGTGGAAGCAAAGTGGCCTGGGTCTGTGCATGACTCGTGAATTTTTTGTGAGTGTACACCCAGGCGCTAGATTTGCACGTGGTGAGTTTATAAACTCAGCAAAAAAAGAAACTCCCCTTTCTCAGGACCCGGTCTTTAAAAGATAATTCGTAAAAATCCAAATAACTTCACAGATCTTCATTGTAAAGGGTTTAAACACTGTTTCCCATGCTTATTCAATGAACCATAAACAATTAATGAAAACGCACCTGTGGAACGGTTGTTAAGACACTAACCGCTTACATACGGTAGGCAATTAAGGTCTCAGTGATGAAAACGAAGGACACTAAAGAGGCCTTTCGACTGACTCTGAAAAACACCAAAAGAAAGATGCCCAGGGTCCGTGCTCATCTGCGTGAACGTGCCTTAGGCATGCTGCAAGGAGGCATGAGGACTGCAGATGTGGCCAGGGCAATAAATTGCAATGTGCGTACTGTGAGATGCCTAAGACAGAGCTACAGGGAGACAGGATGGACAGCTGATCGTCCTTGCAGTGGCAGACCATGTGTAACACCTGAACAGGATCGGTACATCCGAACATCACACCAGCTGGACAGTTACAGGATGGCAACAACAACTGCCCGAGTTACACCAGGAACGCACAATCCCACCATCAGTGCTCAGACTGTCCGCAATAGGCTGAGAGAGGCTGGACTGAGGGCATGCAGGCCTGTTGTAAGGCAGGTCCTCACCAGACGTCACAGGCAACAACGTCAACTATGGGCACAAACCCACTATCGCTGTACCAGACAGGACTGCCAAAAGTGCTGTTCACTGATGAGTCGCGGTTTTGTCTCACCAGGGGTGATGGTCGGATTCACATTTATTGTTGAAGGAATGAGCGTTACACCAAGGCCTGTACACTGGTGCAGGATCGTTTTGGAGGTGGAGTAGCATGGTCTGCGGCGGTGTGTCACGGCATCATCGGACTGGTATTGTCATTGCAGGCAATCTCAACGCTGTGCGTTACAGGGAAGACATCAACCTCCCTCACGTGGTACCCTTCCTGCAGGCTCATCCTGACATGACCCTCCAGCATGACAATGCCACCAGCCATACTGCTCGTTCTGTGCGTGATTTCCTGCAAGACAGGAACGTCCGTGTTTTGCCATGGCCAGCAAAGAGCCCGGATCTCAATCCCATTGAGCACGTCTGGGACCTGTTGGATCTGAGGGTGAGGGCTAGGGCCATTCCCCCCAGAAATGTCCGGGAACTTGCAGGTGCCTTGTTGGAAGAATGGAGTAACATCTCACAGTAAGAACGGTCAAATCTGGTGCAGTCCACGAGGAAGAGATGCACTGCAGTGCTTAATGCAGCTGGTGGCTACACCAGAAACTGACTGTTACTTTTGTATTTGAGCCCCCCTTGGTTCAGGGACACATTATTCCATTTCTGTTAGTCACATGTCTGTGGAACTTGTTCAGTTTATGTCTCAGTTGTTGAATCTTATGTTCATACAAAATATTTGCACATGTTAAGTTTGCTGAAAATAAACACAGTTTGCTGAGTTATATATATATATATAGAGCTATATCCTACTATAATCAATATTTTGTTTCCTCCTATTGCAACTGAACATTTTAACTGTATCCTCATATTATCATAGGAGAGTTCGATGGTTACCTGCTCGGTGAAAGATTCCTATTTGCTGACCCCTTACCCTGAGCCCGTTCGGCAGCAACATTACAAAAGTTGGCTCACTGCAGGACATGAGCCAGGGTAGAGATGCCCATTTTCCAAGCTCAAGGCCCGGTTCCGGTGCCTTCGTAGGCTCAGGGTCACCTTAGAAAGGGCATGTGACATTATTGTGACATGTTTGATTTTCCACAACATTGCCACAATTAGAGGAAAACAATGTCCTACTCAACCCGTTAACGATCCTGATAACGATCCTGACCACGCCGTTAACGCACCAGATGGAAGACCAGTCAGAGACACAATATGCTACCATCATTTCTGATTGATCTATCACCTCCCCAGTGTCAAATAAAGACAATGTCTTTCTTTTTATGAAGTTCTTTACTTCTTTATTTATTTATTAATGAAGTCTTCTTTATAAAAATAAATAAATAATTCCTACAAATACAGTAGAGTAGTTAATATTTGTATTTTGTTCAAACAAGAAAAATCATCCACCTATGAGCACCTCACCCACCTTTAACTGATGTTCCAGCAGTTGTATTTCTAGTTGTATCTTTTGCATCTGCAGCCTTATGTCGTCAATTTCTAAGTCACATTTTCAATTTCTTTCTCTAATTACACCTTGTACAGCTATTTCACAGGGAGCTATAGGAACACAAAAAAATGACATTGAATTTCACAGTTCCAGGTCAACTTAGTTTCATTGTAAGTCATGGGCCAATGCTGAACAACATCTTACTGTGTTAAGTTGTGCTGTGGAGGTGGATGGACCCTCTGCTTCATTGTAATTTGGAGCATTGCTCTGAGCTCTATCATCAACTGTTCAATGTTATTTTTAAGGTGTAAACCTCAATAGGCCTCTCTGTATCTTCCCGCTCTGTGGCAGCTGACAAGGTGTCTTCATCATCCTCCTGTAATGAAAATTAACAATTTTGGTGTTCTACTCTAACCCACTATGAAAAATGTGTGCAGTATTAAGAGTACTTACAACTGCATGGAGGTATGTTATGGCAGAAAGCTCTACCAGACAGATTACACCATCAGTAACTGGTAGAAGATGAAGATTAGACAGTTAAATTTTTACTTTACCCAGACAAGTGCCCCACCTAATTTGACTTTTTTTTTTACAACTGTGTGCAGGCCACATCACAATTGTTCAAATATAGAACTCTGAGTCACCTTAAAATAGACTATGATATCTGTGTCTAAGATGGATGGGTGGGCATCACTGAGGTAACACTGGCAAAAGGATGAATGTATATATACACATCTTAATTTGAATAACTAACCTCTTATGTAGGGCCTTGTGTCCTGGGGGGTGGTTGGGTCAGATGAGCTTCCTTCAGAGATGCCTTCAGCAATAGGTCGCCCACTGTTTTGACTGAGGGCCATCTCTTCAGCCTCTGTGAGCGTTGGTGGTGGACCCCACCTGTTTTTCGGCCCTCAGCCTTTTTTATATTGGCTACAATGGAGGTCAAATGTGAGCATGTCCAGTAAGCACACATTTGGAGACTTGTAGGTATAAAAGGCTTTTAGGTGTTGTTACGTGCCTCCTAACGGAGGGAGAGACAGGAATCGGGAGCAGGAGAGCAAGGAAATCCAAGTGGCAAAAATGTTTTTTTGAGCAGTCCCAACTCAACTACAACATGGGACTAAAACACACCCAAACGAGGTTGCCACATACACAGGGAATAAAGCGCTACACACAGAGGAGAAACCTCTACTCCTAAACTCAATACCAAACGGCACAACTGCCGAGAGAAAAGAAACCCTAAAAACATAACCACAGAAAACAATCCCGCACAAAGACTAGCAGGCAGCGGAGATAAATATACCCACCGAAATCAACTAATAAGACACAGGTGTAAACAATACAGACAGACACAAACGAAAAAGAAAAATGGATCAGTGGCAGCTAGTAGGCCGGCGACGACGACCGCCGAACACCGCCCGAACAGGGAGAGGAGCCACCTTCGGTGGAAGTCGTGACAGACAGGTGTTACTTTCAAATAGACAATATTAAATACTGACAGTGTTGGGATGGCTGAAAAATGTACTTTTTCTTTGCTTAAAAAATCTCACTAACTTTTTCAATGAATACTCACACATTGACTCGGTCAGCAATTTTCTGCTACGCCAGCTCACGTTATTCTGCTGCTAGTACTGTATAGCTTTTCTTAAATATACTCTCATATTCTGCATACGTAATCATTAACATTTCTAACTCCACTGGGGAGAAGTAGGAGGTTCGAGACCTTTTTTCTGCTGTTGCCATGATGAATCATGTTATCTGCTTTCCATTGACGAGGGCTTTTTATCTCCTCATGACGTGCTTTACTCAGGGTTAACTTAACTCAGAGTTGATTAAGCTAATTGTTATCATCTGTTCTGAAACTGAAAACTCTGAGTTTGACAGCTCAGAGTTAGTCAACCCAGAGTTCAGGTTTAAACTCAGAGTTTGTTAAACCTGCTTTCTAAAACAGGGCCCTGATTCGTTCAACCACACCGTGTCTCACAATGACATAGCGGTTGGAACCAAAAATCTCCAATTTGGACTCCAGACCAAAGGACACATTTCCACCGGTCTAATGTCCATTGCTCGTGTTTCTTGGCTCAAGCAAGTCTCTTCTTATTATTGGTGTCCTTTAGTCGTGATTTCTTTGCAGCATTTCGACCATGAAGGCCTGATTCACACAGTCTCTGAACAGTTTATGTTGAGATGTGTCTGTTACCTGACCAGTGTGAAGCATTTATTTGGGTTGCAATTTCTGAGGCTGGAAACTCTAATGAACTTGTCCTCTGCAGCAGAGGTAAGTCTGCGTCTTCCATTCCTGAGGCAGTCCACATGAGAGCCACTTTCATCATAGCACTTGATGTTTTTTGCGACTGCACTTGAAGAAACTTTCAAACCCCAAACAGCAAACAATGCAGGTGTAGAAGCAAAACTCCCAAGAAAGGCCGGAACCTAGGAAGAAACCTAGAGAGGAACCAAGCTATGAGGGGTGACAAGTCCTCTTCTGGCTCTGCCAGGTGGAGATTATAACAGAACATGCCCAAGATGTTCAAATGTTCGTACATGACCAGCAGGGTCAAATAATAAAAATCACAGTGGTTGTAGAGGGTCCAACCGGTCAGCACCTCAGGAGTAAATGTCAGTTGGCTTTTCATAGCCGATCATTCAGAGTATCTCTACCACTCTTGCTGTCTTTAGAGAGTTGAAAACAGCAGGTCTGGGACAAGGTAGCACGTCCGGTGAACAGGTCAGGGTTTCATAGCCGCAGGCAGACCAGTTGAAACTAGAGCAGCAGCATGACCAGGTGGACTGGGGACAGCAAGGAGTCATCAGGCCAGGTAGTCCTGAGGCATGGTCCTAGGGCTCAGGTCCTCCGAGAGAGAGAGAGAGCGAAAGAGAGAGAGAAAAAAAGGAGAGTGAGAGAATTAGAGAGAGCATACCTAAATTCACACAGGACACCGGATAAGACAAGAGAAATACTCCAGATATAACAGACTGACCCTAGCCCCCTGTCACAAACTATTGCAGCATAAATACTGGAGACTGACCTTTATGTCAGTAATGATGGACTGTCGTTTATCTTTGCTTATTTAACTTCTTATGGCTGCAGGGGCAGTATTGAGTAGCGTGGATGAAAGGTGCCCAGAGTAAATGGCCTGCTCCTCAGTCCCAGTTACTAATATATGCATATTATTATTAATATTGGATAGAAAACACTCTAAAGTTTCTAAAACTGTTTGAATTATGTATGTGAGATTAACAGAACTCATATGGCAGGCAAAAACCTGAGAAGTTCCACTTCCTGTTTGGATTTTTTCTGGGGGTGCCATATTGTCAACCAAGCTCTCATTGAAAATACAGAGAGACATGGATGGGTTTTCACTTCCTACGGCTTCCACTAGATGTCAACAGTCAATAGAACTACGTCTGATGACTCTAATGTGAAGGGGGGGGTCGAAGGAGACAGAAATTAGTAATCACTGCCATGAGGTGACCATGCATTCAACACGCGCGTTCACGAGAGGCAGCTCCGTTCCATCTCTCAATTGAAGTCGATGTAATACGCCGGTTGGAACGTTATTCAAGATGTATGTTAACAACATTCTAAAGATTGATTCAGTACATCGTTTGACATGTTTCTACTGACTGTAACGGAACTTTTGGACATTTCGTCACGTTATAGTGGTCGCACTTTGAGACTTTGGTTAGGGTGTTCGGTAAACAATTCGAACGTAGCTAATTTGACATTCTAAAACTGTTTTTGCTTTGTGATTATTGGGTATTGTGTGTAGATTGAATAGGAAAAACAACATTTTAATCCATTTTAGAATATGGCTGTAAAGTAACAAAATGTGGAAAAAGTCAAGGGGTCTGAATACTTTACGAATGCACTGTATAAGTGAAAATGAACATGTCAAATGAACTGCAAAGCACATTGGGTATTATTATTGGCCATGTTCACAATCGTATCAAGTACATTTTCCCTCAAAGTATTTATCAACATTTTTACATGTACATTTATATTTAGTTCATTTAGCAGATGCTCTAATCACACCATAGTGCTATCAGACTTCTGATATCAATGAAGGGTCAAAGGGTGTCACAAGGTGTGAACCGCTGTAAGTAAAAGTGTATAGAAAGGTATTTTGAAAATACATTGGAGTGTCATTCAGCCCAGTTTAATTCAGATGACAAAATACTCAGTAAATATTTCAAATACATGTTAGAGAAATACTGACCATCTCTCAAAACTAAGTCAACTAGTAGCAAAAACAAAACACTTCATCCATATTGGATTGTAACGGCTTTTGTCCTCTTCGTCTGAGGAGGAGTAGGAAATATCGAACCAATATGCAGCGTTGTACATATCCATAATATCTTTTAATAGAATGAATACAAAATACAAAAAAAGTGGAGGCTTCTTGCCATGGATTATCACTGGAATGGAGAGACACACAGGAGGCCTGGCTCTGGGAGAAGGCACAGGACTCACCAGGCTGGGGAGACATGCAGGAAGCCTTGTCCTTGGCCGAGGCACCGGATGCACTGGACCGTGGAGGCGCACTGGCGGTCTCTAGCGTAGAGCTAGCACCACTCGTCCTGGCTGGATTCCCCCTGTAGCCCGGCAAGTGCGGGGAGTTGGAACAGGCCGCACTGGGCTGTGCTGGCGAACTGGAGACACCGTGCGTAGGGCTGGTGCAATATACCCCGGGCCGCGGAGACGCACTGGAGACCAGATGCGCTGAGCCGGCATCATCCCTCCTGGCTCGATGCCCACTCTAGCCCGGCCGATTCGAGGAGCTGCGATGTAACGCACCGGGCTACGCATGCGCACTGGGGACATTGTGCGCTCCCCCGCATAACACGGTGCCTGCCCAGTCATTCTCTCGCCACGGTAAGCACGGGGAGTTGGTTCAGGTCTCCTACCTGAGTCCGCCAATCTACCCATGTGCCCCCCCCCCCCCCAAAAAAAAAAATCTGGGACTGCCTCTCATGCCCGTTACCTCGCGCCAATTCCTCATAGTGGCGCCGCTCCGCTCTAGCTGCCTCCAGCTCCTCTTTCGGACGGCGATACTCCCCCGGCTGTGCCCAGGGTCCTTTGCCATCCAAAATGTCCTCCCATGTCCAGGAGTCCAGAACCCTCTGCTCCTGGTTACCACGCTGCTTGGTCCTTTTCTGGTGGGTGGTTCTGTAATGGCTTTCGTCTTCTTCATCTGAGGAGGAGTAGGAAATATCGAACCAATGTGCAGCGTGGTACGTATCCATAATATCTTTTAATAGAATGAATACAAAATACAAAAAAAGAACAAGAGAATCAAAATAAAAACCGAAACAGTCCCGAATGGTGAAAACACTGAAATGGAAACAACCACCCACAACACACAATGGAAAACAGGCTACCTAAATATGGCTCCCAATCAGAGACAACGATAAACAGCTGCCTTTGATTGGGAACCACACCAGGCCAAACACATAGAAAACAAACAACCTAGAAAAAAGAACATAGACTGCCCACCCAACTCACGCCCTGACCAACCTAACACAAAGACATACAAAATAAACTAAGGTCAGAACGTGACATGGATGATGAGGATATTGGTGACTTTCATTTCATAATTTTGTTAATAAATTAATGTGTATTTTGTTCACAATTCATCCATATATTCTAGAATGGATACAAAGAGAGAGCAGAGAGATATTCCCTTGTGCTGAAGCACCATGACATGAAAGAGATAGCTTTAATCCCAAATGGCACCCCAATCCCTACATAGAGCACTATTGTACTTTAAACCAGAGTCCTAGTGCACTATATAGGAAATGGGATGCATTTTGGGATGCAAACGTCTCGGGATGACAAAGTGAGTGATGACCTCAAGCCTCTCAGCTGCCTCTGGATAAAGCTGGCACAGTTTAAATCACAGGAACAGGAAGACAGGAAGTAAAGACTGGCTGCCATGGCAACTGAACCACAAGCAGCCACCACTGGCCCCGTCACCAGAGCAACCAACATACGATGTGCGGAGGGCACATTGTTTTTAGCATATGTAAATTAACATCCAAAACATTCTAGCAGAATGTTGCAGAATATAGCTTTGCTTTTTGATGTAGCATTAGGTACTAGTCTTTTTCCAGCTACTGTAATGTTGCTTTATGTTTTTTGAAATTGATCATGTGGCTCCAGGAATGTCAAATGTTAGCAGTATGTGACATAGCATATTGATAGGAGAGAATATTAGAAATGGGTTCATTGTCCCTATGAACTTACTATGCAGTTGTGAATATCATTGTGAAAGTCAACATGGAGTTTTCGTTTGTCTGTCCTCTTTGGGAGACTGGTGCAGTTGTAAGGTTCATACGAGGGATGCCCATATCTGATGTAGTCAGCTGTCAAACATGTGAAGAGGCACATCAAACACAACTCACCTCTCATATCCCTCAAATCTACCATTTTATCCCTCTCCTCCCGTTCCTTTTTTGGGATGGAGAATGAAGTATTGTCTGAAGTTTCTGGAAGCTTTCACCTAGGTGGAGATTTAGTTGATGTTCATCTTTTTTCTGGTCAAAGAAAAACATTGTTCTTTCTTTTGGAGCAGTTATTTATTCTTTTGTGGGATAAAGTCACTGAGTGTTCCTTCAGCAGTGTGCAGACTGCTGAATTTATTGTGAAATAGGAAGCTTGGTCACAGACGAGCAGCGCCTCTGTGCTGCTCATTTCTAGGGCAAGCTACACCATCTTTGAGAAAATTAAATCTGACATTTATCCACATAATTTCTCCACAAAAATCACATACACAGCTGTGCTCCTGAACTCAGTTGCAAACTTCAGCATGAAATCATGTTGCAAAAAACCTAGGGTACCTCATAGCTTTACCCATCTTAACTGTTGACCTGCAAGTGTATCATATTGTACATTTCAAATGCTTGCATTATTAATTTTGTTTATCATTTTCCTATAGTTACTTTTAAGGGTTTCTAATCCGTGACCGGATCTTTTATTTCCGAGGCTTCGTATCCGTGAGTGTGCAAATTGTCGCAGTATCTTCACATATTTTCTCATGCCAAAACCGGATTTGATACAAGCTCTAGACTAGTCCAATGGAAACCGATGCAACCCTGCTGGCTACACGGCTAGCTAGATGACCAGTGGTGACAGTGAGGCCCATTTGAGATTCAAAGCTTCAACCACCGTGTTTTTGTGAGATGCAGAGTAGGTGAACGGATGATCTCCGCATGTGTGGTTCCCACTGTGAAGCATGGTGGAGGAGGTGTGATGGTGTGGGGGTGCTTTGCTGGTGACACAGTCAGTCATTTATTTAGAATTCAAGGCACACTTAACCAGCATGGCTACCACAGCATTCTGTAGCAGTACGTCATCCCATCTGGTTTGTGCTTAAACCACTATCATTTGTTTTTCAACAGGACAATGACCCAAAACACACCTCCAGGCTGTGTAAGGGTTATTTGATCAAGGAGAGTGATGGAGTGCTGCATCAGATGACCTGGCCTCCTCAATCCCCCAAACTCAACCCAATTGAGACAGTTTGGGATGAGTCGGACCACAGAGTGAAGGAAAAGCAGCCCATAAGTGCTCAGCATATGTGGGACCTCCAAGACTGTTGGAAAAGCATTCCTCATGAAGCTGGTTGAGAGAATGTGCAAAGCTGTCTTCAAGGCAAAGGTTGGCTATTTTAAGAATCTCAAATGTGAAATATATAATGATTTGTTTTACACTTTTTTGGTTACTACATGATTCCATATGTGTTATTTCATAGTTTTGATGTCTTCAATATTATTCTATAATGTGGAAAACCCTGGAATGAGTAGGTGTTCTAAAACTTTTGACCGGGAATGCATAAAATCTCCTTTTTATTATTATGTTTTTTTTATTATTATCATTTGCATGGGAAAGTGGACTCACCCAACATCAAGCTTGTGAAGGGGATACACACTTATGACAGCTAGTGAACCGGTATGTAAAGCCTGGTGACCATTAGATCTACTCATATACCCAAATTTAGATCAAGTGCACATGCTTGGTCATCAGTACTTTGTGAGTGACATGCCCATTTAATCTAATTTGTGGTTTAAAAACATAAACGTAACATGCAACAATTTAAAAGATTTTACTGAGTTACAGTTCATATCAGGAAATCAGTCAATTTAAATACATTCATTAGTCCCTAATCTATAGATTTCACATGACTGGGAATACAGGTATGCATCTATTGGTCACAGATGCCTTAAAAAAAAGCAGGTGTGTGAATTAGAAAAATAATCAGTATCTGGTGTGAACACATCTCCTTCGCATAGAGTTGATCAGGCTATTGATTGTAACCTGTGGAATGTTTTCCCACTCCTCTTCAATATCTGTGCGAAGTTGCTGGATACATACTGTCGTACACATCGATCCAGAGCATCCCAAACATTCTCAATGGGTGACATGTCTGGTGAGTATGCAGGCCATGGAAGAACTGGGACGTTTTCAGCTTTTAAGAATTGTGTACATATCCTATAGACATGGGGACGTGACAAGGTATCTCCGTGTATTCAAATTAACAAAATGCAATTGTGTTCGTTGTTTGTAGCTTATGCCTGCCCGTAGCATAACCCTACCGCCACCATGGGGTACTCTATTCATAATGTTGACATAAACGAACTGCTTGCCCACACAACGCCATACAAGTGGTCTGCAGTTGAGAGGCCGGTTGGATTTACTGCCAAATTCTCTAAAACAACATTGTATGGTAGAGAAATTAACATTACATTGGTAACAGCTCTGGCAACAGCTCTGGTGGACATTCCTGCAGCCAGCATGTCAACTGCACACTCACTCAAAACTTGAGACATCTGTGGCATTGTGTTGTGTGACAGAACTGCACATTTTAGAGTGACCCATTTATTGTCCCCAGCACAAGGTGCACCTGTGTAATAGTGATGCTGTTTAATCAGCTTCTTGATATGCCACACCTGTCAGGTGGATGGATTATCTTGTCAAAGGGGAAATGCTCACTAACAGGGACGTAAACAAATTTGTGCACAACATTTGAGAGAAATACGCTTTTTGTGAGTATGGAACATATCTGGAATCTTTTATTCCAGCTCGTGAAACATGGGACCAACACTTATTATTTGTTCAGTGTATAATAATCTTAATTTGGAAACGTTGCATGCATGTATGTGTCTAACAGATCCAAACTGTTCTACAAAATGTCTAACTGTTCTACAAGGCAGTGGATATCAAGTACTTTTGAAATCAATTTGATATGTGGGAATATGATGACACCTAGTGGTCATATGGTTGATTTGTCCCTAACCATCATTTTTTATCTCCCCCTATTCACTGTTTTATGTTATCTGGTAGGTCCCTGAAAACTGTCTCCACTTCTTTCCTGCACAAGAACTACAAGCCAAATGTCATAGAAAGTGTGAACTAAATATGCAATGTATTGAGAGATATTTTGTCATATGCATGTTTTTATGTGATAGCAAAATGTATAGCTAACACAGATGATGACATCTAGCTAGCTACTTTACTGTTTACAACATGGTCTCTCATAGGTATGTGAATGTATGTGTACTGATTGTTATTAACTACAGCTAATAAAAGATCATTGCATTTCATGAGAGCTGCATCTGTGTATGTGCCGGCATTTTTGCCTCCCATAGGACAGTCCGTTCTTGTTGTAATGTTGTCTCAACTCCAGAGTCTACAATCTTTAACATCACTGGTCCTGCCATGCATGCAAAGTTAGCTAGCATCCCCTTTTCCTTGCTAGCTAACTTGGCTCATCAAACAGTATTTTCTTTGCTTTCTGCACGATGGCACTTATTAGAGCCTTGAATCTCATATGGACATCACTGTCATCACTGGTCATTTAACTAGCCATGTAGCCAGCAGGGTTCATTGGTTTCCATTGGACTAGACTAGACCTTGCTAGCTATTTAGCCAACACTGGCTAGCTAGCTAGCTAACGCTAGTGTCGCTAGCTAATGATACACCATAGTTGTGGGTCTGCAAAATCAAGCAAATGGTACTGAACTCATGACAAAATAATTTTTTGACATGGCAGTGGCTTATGCTGATTGCTTATTTTTTGCTTATTGACATTGCGAATATAATGTTTGCCATTTCACTCTGATTTAACTAGCTATGCATCATCCGGTTTTGGCTTGAGAAAATTAGTGAGGTCCCAAATTCCTGCGATATTGCAAGAATTTGCGAAGTCACGGATACGGAGACTCAAAAATAAAAGATCCAGTCACGGATTAGGAGCCACTCCCTACTTTCAAATGCATGCTTCATAGAAACAGTGATTTGATTAAATCATAATTATACTCACTGACTTTGAGAAAGCCACACGGCGTGAGTCAATGTGCTATTGTACGTCTTCACAATTCTACAGTGTTAAATCATCATTGTTGAGTCTGGGGAACCATAGAGACACCGAAAGTGTTAAATTAACACACTGCCTAGTGTAGAGCGTGCATTATTTCCCAATAAAGCAAGGTATATTTGATTTGCTATAGCTCATTCCTACATGTTCTATGTTTGAGCAGCTTTTGAAAGCCAATGTCAAATTGAAAACATTATTGGCATTGTTGAATTCGATTTTCATAATGGCAAGCTACGACTGATGATTTGGCTAGCTAAACTAGCAAATATGTTTGTTTGGTTACCACGACAACTCCTGTAATTTTCTAGTTAACTAGCAAGCTAATTTAGTGGTTGTTGAACACATTTCTACCAGAAAATGAACACATTTCTAGCAGCAAATGCGTTAAATTATAGCCATGGTTTAAAAGGGATAATCAACTCGGGGCTCTATGCTTTCTCTGGAAAATAATGCAGTTCTACTCCACTAGCACTAACACACCTTCCACGTTGTTCATCATTTTCCATAGAAGAACGCATAGCGCCTCCTTGATTATCCCTTACATATCGCATTGGTGAAAATAGTGCAATAATTTGTCAGTTTTTGCCAAATAGTGAGCCAATATTTACCTCCAGTTATTAACCATTTATGCATCATCATGTAACATTATTTTCATTAGTTGCACAGTTGAACAATGTTTTTTTCCCACAAACTTTTTGGTGTGATGTATTAGTGCTCTGTCCCAGGGACAGGATATGTTGGTTTGCATGATGCGTCTTGAGCCATCTTTCAAACTCTGATGCCTTGGACAAATTTACATCCAGGACATTATTCAATCATCATTCCTAACCTATTACCCCTTATCAGATTATATCAACACACTTAGCACTTTCTGTAATAGCCCAGGTATGGTGAACGCTCTGGTGTGAAATGGTAATTGTAATACCTTTGGTTGGTGCAACAGTTGAGGAGGTATCTTCTCAACCTTGAATGTTTTGGTCTTCA
The DNA here is from genome assembly GCF_016432855.1 of Salvelinus namaycush. Lineage (NCBI taxonomy): Eukaryota > Metazoa > Chordata > Actinopteri > Salmoniformes > Salmonidae > Salvelinus > Salvelinus namaycush. Next base: position 9,261,543 of record NC_052339.1, read on the forward strand.
TACCCACCATTCAATAAGGCTAGGAAACACTGTCACCACCGATGAATCCACTATAATTGAGAATTTCAATAAGCATTTCTCTACGGCTGGCCATGCTTTCCACCTGGCTACCCCTACCCCGGTCAAATGCCCGGCACCCTCCACAGCAACCCGCCAAAGCCCCCACCATTTCTCCTTCACCCAAATCCAGATAGCTGATGTTCTGAAAGAGCTCTGGACCCCTACAAATCAGCCGGGCTAGACAATCTGGACCCTCTCTTTCTAAAATGATCTGCCGAAATTGTTGCAACCCCTATTACTAGCCTGTTCAACCTCTCATATCGTCTGAGATTCCCAAAGATTGGAAAGCTGCCGCGGTCATTCCCCTCTTCAAAGGGGGTGACACTCTAGACCCAAACTGCTACAGACCTATATCTATCCTACCCTGTCTTTCTAAGGTCTTCGAAAGCCAAGTTAACAAACAGATTACCAACCATTTCGAATCCCACCATACCTTCTCTGCTATGCAATCTGGTTTCAGAGCTGGTCATGGGTGCACCTCAGCCACGCTCAAGGTCCTAAACAACATCATAACCGCCATCGATAAGAGACATTACTGCGCAGCCATATTCATCGACCTGGCCAAGGCTTTTCGACTCTGTCAATCAACACATTCTTATTGGCAGACTCGACAGCCTTGGTTTCTCAAATGATTGCCTAGCCTGGTTTACCAACTACTTCTCTGATAGAGTTCAGTGTGTCAAATCGGAGGGCCTGTTGTCCGGACCTTTGGCAGTCTCTATGGGGGTGCCACAGGGTTCACCTGCCCGCCCGTCCAGCACACTACTCTGGACGGCTCTGACTTAGAATACGTGGACTACTACAAATACCTAGGTGTCTGGTTAGACTGTAAACTATCCTTCCAGACTCACATGAAGCATCTCCAATCCAAAATTAAATCTAGAATCGGCTTCCTATATCGCAACAAAGCATCCTTCACTCATGCTGCCAAACATACCCTCGTAAAACTGACCATCCTACCGATCCTCGACTTCGGTGATGTCATCTATAAAATAGCCTCCAACACTCTACTCAACAAACTGGATGCAGTCTATCACAGTGCCATCCGTTTTGTCACCAAAGCCCCATACACTACCCACCATTGCGACCTGCACGCTCTCACAAGGTTCACCCTCGCTTCATACTCGTCGCCAAACCCACTGGCTACAGGTTATCTACAAGTCTCTGCTAGGTAAAGCCCCGCCTTATCTCAGCTCACTGGTCACCATAGCATAGCAGCACGCGCTCCAGCAGGTATATCTCACTGGTCACACACAAAGCCAATTCCTCCTTTGGTCGCCTTTCCTTCCAGTTCTCTGCTGCCAATGACTGGAACGAACTGCAAAAATCTCTGAAGCTGGAAACACTTATCTCCCTCACTAGCTTTAAGCACCAGCTGTCAGAGCAGCTCACAGATTACTGCAGCTGTACATAGCCTATCTATAATTTAGCCCAAACAACTACCTCTCTCCCTACCATATTATTTATTGATTTTGCTCCTTTGCACCCCATTAATTCTATTTCTACTTTGCACATTCTTCCACTGCAAATCCACCATTCCAGTGGTTTACTTGCTATAATGTATTTACCTCGCCAACATGGCCTTTTTTTGCCTTTACCTCCCTTATCTCACCTCATTTGCTCACATTGTATATAGACTTATTTTTCTACTGTATTATTGACTGTATGTTTTGTTTATTCCATATGTAACTCTGTGTTGTTGTATGTGTCGAATTGCTATGCTTTATGTTGGCCAGGTCGCAGTTGCAAATGAGAACTTGTTCTGAACTAGCCTACCTGGTTAAATAAAGGTGAAATAAATAAAATAAATGAAATTAACTTCATCAGGCTAGGCCCGTTTTTTCTCCACTTCCTGTTTGAATGACGTTCCCAAAGTAAACTGCCTGTTACTCAGGCCCTGAAGCCAGGATATGCATATAATTGGTACCATTGCAAAGAAAACACTTTGACGTTTGTAGAAATGTTAAAATAATGTATGAGAGTATAACACAATAGATAAGGTAGGAGAAAATCCAAAGATATACCAACCGGAATATCTTTTTTTTGAGAGACCATGCTCTTCCAATGGCCAGTATAAGGGCATACTCAATTCTACCTCCCATGATGCAATTCCTATGGCTTCCACTCTGTGTCAGCAGTCTCTGTTCAAGGTTTCAGGCTTGTAACTTGAATAACAAATAAGAAATAACAGTTTTAGTACAAGGACACCGGCTTGGAAATTCGTGTTTGTGAGCGCCAAGAAGACAAGACGCACCTGCTAAAATCGGTTTCCTATTGAACATACTTCTTCCGTAAGAAATATTATAGTTTGATTACATTTTAGGGTATCTGAGGAATAAATAGAAACGTATTTTGACTTGTTGAAACAAAGTTTAGGGGTAGGTTTTCGGATTCATTTCTTTGCATTTTGAACGAGTGAATTTTTTAAATGATGGCGCCAACTAAACTTTTTGGGATATAAAAGAAGGATTTTATCTAACAAAATGACACTACATGTTATAGCTGGGACCCTTTGAATGACAAAGAGGAAGACTTTCAAAAAATAAGTGAATATTTAATCGCTATTTGTGAATTTATGAAACCTGTGTCGGTGGAAAAATATGTGGGGCGCCATCCTCAAACAATCACATGGCATGCTTTCGCTGTAATAGCTACTGTAAATTGGACAGTGCAGTTAGATTAACAATAATTTAAGCTTTCAACCGATATAAGACACTTGTATGTACCTAAATGTTTAATAATCATAATTTATATGATTTGAATTGAGCGCACTCCAGTTTCACTGGAAGTTGTCCCGCTAGCAGGACACCTAGGTATAAGAAGTTTTTAAGTTGCAAGTATTTCAAACTATCTACATTGGTCAGTCCAAAATTACTTTTTAATTCGGTCATGGAAATAAATGTATTTCCAGTTACCAAGTAATTTACGTTTTTTATACCTTTAGTTTTCCATGACGACCAATTTATCTATGAATTCTGAAAAGCTTTACTTGGATTTTTCCATAAGGTTGTGTTTTTAGGGAGTGATATTGCTTCTTGAAGAACACGTTTCATTCTCTTCCATATGTAATTAACTACGTATGAAGTTGTTAATGTTCTTAGCTTTATCCTTTAAAAATAGGCACTTAAAAAATACTGTGGATGAGCATGTGCATCTTCAATCTGACCACATTGTTCGTCTTTAGTGTATTTAACTCACTGACAACTGCGTTTTTTTTCAGCAAACTTAACATGTGTAAATATTTGTATGAACAACAAGATTCAACAACTGAGAAATAAACTGAAAAGGATCCACAGACATGTGACAAACAGAAATTGAAAAATATGTCCCTGAACAAAGGGGGGGTCAACATCAAAAGTAACAGTCATTATCTGGTGTGGCCACCAGCTGAATTAAGTACTGCAGTACATTTCCTCCTCATGGACTGCACCAGATTTGACAGTTACTGCTGTGAGATGTTACCCAAATCTTCCACCAAGGCACCTGCAAGTTCCCGGACATTTCTCGGGGGAATGGCCCTAACCCTCACGTCCCGATCCAACACGTCCCAGACGTGCTCAATGGGATTGAGATCTGGGCTGGAAATGTCCTGTCTTGCAGGAAATCACGCACAGAACAAGCAGTATGGCTGGTGGCATTGTCATGTCAGGATGAGCCTGCAGGAAGGGTACCACATGAGGGAGGAGGATGTCTTCCCTGTAACGTACAGCATTGAGATTGCCTGCAATGACAACAATCCCAGTCCGATGATGCTGTGACACACCGCCCCGGACCATGATGGACCCTCCACCTCCAAATCAATCCTGCTCCAGAGTACAGGCCTCGGTGTAACGCTCATTCCTTCGGCGATAAACGCAAATCCGACCATTAACCCAGGCAAGACAAAACCGCGACTCATCAGTGAAGAGCACTTTTTGCCAGTCCTGTCTGGTCCATAGGCGACGTTGTTGCCGGTGATGTCTGGTGAGAACCTGCCTTACAACAGGCCTACAAGCCCTCAGTCCAGACTCTCTAAGCCTATTGCGGACAGTCTGAGCACTGATGGAGGGATTGTGTGTTCCTGGTGTAACTCGGGCTGTTGTTGTTGTCATCCTGTAACTGTCCCGCAGGTGTGATGTTCGGATGTACTGGTCCTGTACAGGTGTTGTTACACATGGTCTGCCACTGCGAGGATGATCAGCTGTCCGTCCTGTCTCCCTGTAGCGCTGTCTTCGGCGTCTCATTGCAATATATTGCCCTGGCCACATCTGCAGTCCTCATGCCTCCTTGCAGCATGCCTAAGGCACGTTCACACAGATGAACAGGGACACTGGGCATCTTTCTTTTGGTGTTTTTCAGAGTCAGTAGAAAGGCCTCTTTAGTGTTCTAAGCTTTCATAACTGTGACCTTATTTGCCAACCATCTGTAAGCTGTTAGTGTCTTAAAGACCGTTCCACAGGTGCATGTTCATTAATTGTTTATGGTTCATTGAACAAGCATGGGAAACAGTGTTGAAACACTTTACAAAGAAGATCTGTGAAGTTATTTGGATTTTTACGAATTATCTTTGAAAGACAGGGTCCTGAAAAAGGGACGTTTCTTTTTTTGCTGAGTTTATGTACAAAACGCTTATTTTCTCAAATTTTGTGCACAAACTTGTTTACATCCCCATTAGTGAGGATTTCTCATTTGCCAAGATAATCTATCCACCTGACAGGTATGGCATATCAAGAAGCTGATGATCATTACACAGGCGAACCTTGTGCAGGGGACAATAATGGACTTCTGTAAAATGTGTAGTTTTGTCACACAACAACACAATGCCACATACGTCTCGTGTTGCGGAAGCATGTAATTGGCATGCTGACTGCAGGAATGTCCACCAGAGCGGTTGCCAGAGAATTGAATGTTAATTTCTCTACCATAAGCCGCATCCAACATTTTTGAAAGCTTGGCAGTACGTCCAACCGGCCTCACAACTGTAGCCCAGTACTGCCACATCTGGATTCCTTACCTGTGGGATCGTCAGAAACCAGCCACCCGGAGAGCTGATGAAACTGTGGCTTTGCGCAATCAAATAATTTCTGCACAAACTGTCAGACACCGTCTCAGGGAAGCTCAGCTGCGTGCTCATCATCCTCACCAGGGTCTTGACCTAACTGCAGTTTGGCATCGTAACCGAATTCGATGGGAAAATGCTCACGTTCGATTGCCACTGGCATGCGGGAGAAGTGTGCTCTTCACAGATGAGTCCCAGTTTCATCTGTACTGGGCAGATGGCAGTCTTGTGGGCTAGCGGCTTGCTGATGTCAACGTTGTGAACAGAGTGCCACATGTTGACAATGAGGTTAAGCTACGGACAACGAACACAAATGCATTTTATCGAGATACTGTGATGAGATCCTGAGGCCTATTGTCATACCATTCCTCTGCCGTTATCACCTCATGTTTCAGCATGATGATGCACAGGCCCCATGTTGCAAGGATCTGTACAGCATTCCTGGGAGCTGAAAATGTCCCAGTTCTTCCATGGCCTGCATACTCACCAGACATGTCAACCATTGAGCATGTTTGGGATGCTCTGGATCGACGTGTACGACGGTGTCCCAGTTCCTACAAATATCCAGCAACTTCACACAGCCATTGAAGAGGAGTGGGACAAAATTCCACAGACCACAATCAACAGTGTGATGAGGCAAATGGTGGCCACACCAGATTCCGACTGGTTTTCTGATCCATGCCCCCACCTTTTTTTAAGGTATCTGTGACCAACAGATGCATATATGTATTTCCAGTCATGTGAAATCTATACATTAGGACCTAAGTTATTTATTTAAATTGACTGATTTCCTTATAAACTGTAATTCAGTAAATTCTTTGAAATAGTTGCATGTTGCGTTAATATTTTTGTTTAGTGTAGGTTCTATTTAACTAACAATTCCAAAAGATGGATGCAGCTCAATGCATGATTTATATAATTTACCATTACGTTTATTGGTAGTCCAACATATATTGCTATAAGGTTGTAAATTACAGCTGGCCTGGTACATCGTTTGCTGCACTGTTTCAGTTTCAATGACTCACTATTTTGGACAAAAATTGACAAATGTAGCCAACTAAGGTGGGGAATGTCAATACAATCAAACTAGCAAGGGCAATGATCACAAGTCAGTGATGACGTGGCTAAAAGATATCTTATCTATTTATGTAGGTATTTATTTAGCTAGCTGCTGGGAGGATGTTATGTCATTGGACGAGTGGGTGAGTGACTGAATTTGTCAGTATACAGTATATATTTTTTCTGTGGCTACCGCTTGAGATGCAGGTGTCATTTGGTTTGCTAGTAAGAAATGTGATTTACTTTGCTTGCTAGCTATGCTGAACTTGAATGACTGTTATCCATAGTTAGCATAGCTCTCAGTTGTCAATCAAATGTTTTTGGCATCAATCAAATGGGCGGACAGGCAGGAAAGTTCCCATTCAGTTGTCAAAACGTGGGTTTGGACAAGCATGGCATGCAAGCTGCAGAAGGTTGAGCAGGCTACTATTCCCCATCGTTTAGAAGTGACATTTTGACGGCCAACTGTTCCCTTGCTAGATTTGAGCTCCTCTCGCTCTGGCTGGGAGAGAGCCTACCCTTTTCATGGTTGTTTGATAAATAGGACTATAAAGTTCGTAAATGTAAGAGGACTCCATTGGTGTTTACATATTTTGGCGAATGCTTTCTAATGATCTAAAGTCACGCTGTTGTTACTGCCTGTACAATACCTACAGAAAGTATTCATACCTGTAACGATAGTCGTCATATTCCTCCTCCGACGAGGAGAGGAGAGAGGGATCGGAAGACCAATGTGCAGCGAGGTATGTAGACATCATGAATTTATTAGACAAGACGAACACTGAACTGAACTATACTTGATAAATACAAAATAACAAACAGACAACGTAGACTGACCTGAACATGCAAACTACATAAAATGAAGAACGCACGAACAGGAAAGAACGAACGAACGAATGAGACGAGACAGTACCGTGTGGTGCAATAAACACAGACACAGCGACAATCACCCACAAACAAACAATGTGAAACCACCTACCTTAATATGGTTCTCAATCAGAGGAGATGAAAACCACCTGCCTCTAATTGAGAACCATATCAGGTCACCCATTTACCAACATAGAAACACATAACATAGAAATGCCCACCCACACTCACGCCCTGACCGACTAACACATACAAAACAACAGAAAACAGGTCAGGAACGTGACAATACCACTTGACTTATTTCACATTTTGTTGTGTTACGACCTCAATTCAAAATGGATTAAATCGTTTTTCTCTCACCCATCTACACACAATTCCCTATAATGATGAAGTGTAAATATGTAAAAAATAAAAAGCACATTTATTGAAAATTCTTTAAAGAAATATCAAATTCACATAATGTCATTTTTTAGAAGCTCCTTTGGCAGAGATTACAGTTGTGAGTTTTTCTAGGTAAGTCTCTACAAGCCTCCCACACCTAGATTGTGCAACATTTGCCCATTTTTTTTTATTTTTTTAATGTTTTTAAAATGTTTTTTTAAAATGTCAAATTGGTTATTGCTCATTGCTAGTCAACAGTGGTGGTCGGTTCCATTTAAGATGAGAGAGGATTTTTTTTAATGAGCATGGCCTTATTTCTATTACAGAATATTGGATGACTGTCAATCATATTCCATTCCCCCAGCTCAATGTAACATAGATAGGTTTAGCCTACTACATGATAATCAAATTTCCCCATACCCATCATGAGGTTGCTACAACCTAACCTATGAATTAAAGCTTACAATGTAGGTGCACAGGTTAAGACAGAATGAAGTAATCAAGGTGACAAACATTGACACATTCAATACCGCCTTGCACACTTTTGCCTGCATCTAGCTGATGTAAGGTGTAATCATTAGTCCAACAGTTGCAAACGAGAGTTTCTATTGGACAAATTCAGGTACAGTATGTTTTATCTTCATTCCGTTTAAGAAACGCTTTTCAACAGATTTGAATGAATGAATACACCCCTGATCACACTCACAGTTCACTTCCATAGCAGTCACATACAAACACATGATCCCTTTGATCATTGTATAATAACTTCTTGAATCTACACACTCTCCTCCTTTCACATTTCCCTTCATTTGTGGACTTCAGTGCACAACACATCAGCTGTCTGTGACCAGGCAAAAAAAACATACCAAGTGAAGCATTCATATCATACCCGCTAACATTACACACAGCCTACATCGTTGTCATCATAGTATGTCATAGTCAACATAGTTCTGGGAGTTAACGCGTTAGTAAACCTGCTACAATCATGCAGTACAGTCAGCAGCAAACAGTTTAGCAGTTACACCAGCATGCCCCGGTGGCAATAACTTGATAAAACCAAAAGCTTACCTTGACTTGGAAGAGTTCCAGTGTTGGATAGCCCTATCCAGCTAGCTAACATAGCATCCCTCTCTGTTTGAGTAGGCTAAACTAGCTGGCTGCATTCGCTAATAAGTAAATGAAAGTGGAAAAAATACAATGAAACATAGCTCTCTCTTCTTCATTTTTGAAGAAATGTATTTGTTCAAAACTATTCAACTATTGTCTTTCTCTCTCTTTGAGTCAACTACTCACCACATTTTATGCACATTTATAGCTGTAGCTTATGCTTTCACCACTAGATTAATTCTCTGATCCTTTGAGTGGAGAAGATGTCAGTTCATGCTACAAGAGCTCTGATAGTTTGGAGGATAAATATAGTGTAAATCTATGGAAGGGGTGAGAAACATGAGCCTTCTAGGTTTTGTGTTGAAGTCAATGTACCCAGAGGAGGACGAAAACTAGCTATCCTCTGGCTACACTATGGTGCTACCCTACAGTGTGCTGTTAAGGCTACTGTAGACCATTGCAAAACAATGGTATTTTAATCAATTATTTGATGACGTGAATATATTTACTACAGTCGTGGCCAAATGTTTTGAGAATGACACAAATATTAATTTTCACAAAGTCTGCTGCCTCAGTTGGTATGATGGCAATTTGCAAATACTCCAGAATGTTATGAAGAGTGATCAGATGAATTGCAATTAATTGCAAGTCCCTCTTTGCCATGCAAATGAACTGAATCCCCAAAACACATTTCAGCCCTGACACAAAAGGACCAGCTGACATTATGTCAGTGATTCTCTCATTATCACAGGTGTGAGTGTTGACGAGGATAAGGCTGGAGATCACTCTGTCATGCTGATTGAGTTTGAATAACAGACTGGAAACTTCAAAAGGAGGGTGGTGCTTGGAATCATTGTTCTTCCTCTGTCAAACATGGTTACCTGCAAGGAAACACAGGCCATCATCATTGCTTTGCACAAAAAGGGCTTAACAGGCAAGGATATTGCTGCCAGTAAGATTGCACCTAAATCAACCATTTATCAGATCATCAAGAACTTCAAGGAGAGCGGTTCAATTGTTGTGAAGAAGGCTTCAGGACGCCCAAGAAAGTCCAGCAAGTGCCAGGACCGTCTCCTAAAGTTGATTCAGCTGCGGGATTGGGTCACCACCAGTACAGAGCTTGCTCAGGAATGGCAGCAGGCAGGTGTGAGTGCATCTGCACGCACAGTGAGGCGAAGACTTTTGGAGGATAGCCTGGTGTCAAGAAGGGCAGCAAAGAAGCCACTTCTCTCCAGGAAAAACATCAGGGACAGACTGATATTCTGCAAAAGGTACAGGGATTGGACTGCTGAGGACTGGGGTAAAGTGATTTTCTCTGATGAATCCCTTTCCAATTGTTTGGGGCATCCGGGAAAAAGCTTGTCCGGAGAAGACAAGTTGAGCGCTACCATCAGTCCTGTGTCATGCCAACAGTAAAGCATCCTGAGACCATTCATGTGTGGGGTTGCTTCTCAGCCAAGGGAGTGGGCTCACTCATAATTTTGCCTAAGAACACAGCCATGAATAAAGAATGGTACCAACACACCCTCCGAGAGCAAATTCTCCCAACAGTCCAGGAACAGTTTGGTGACGAACAATGCCTTTTCCAGCATGATGGAGCACCTTGCCATAAGGCAAAAGTGATAACTAAGTGGCTCAGGGAACAAAACATCAATATTTTGGGTCCATGGCCAGGAAACTCCCCAGACCGTGCTCATCCTCAAGAGGCGGGTGGACAAACAAAAACCCACAAATTCTGACAAACTCCAAGCATTTATTATGCAAGAATGGGTTGCCATCAGTCAGGATGTGGCCCAGAAGTTAATTGACAGCCTGCCAGGGCGGGTTGAAAAGGTCTTGAAAAAGAAGGGTCAACACAGCACATATTGACTCTTTGCATCAACTTCATGTAATTGTCAATAAAAGCCTTTGACACTTATGAAATGCTTGTAATTATACTTCAGTATAACATAGTAACATCTGAAAAAAATATCTAAGGACACTGAAGCAGCAAACTTTGTGGAAATTAATATTTGTGTCATTCTCAACTTTTGTCCACGACTGTATAGTTTTATCTAAAAAGGATTACTTTAATGTTTCACTATTTGCATTTCGATGTAATTCACTGAGGATGGTCCTCCCCTTCCTCCGAGGAGCCTCCAGGGGGCAACTATTTTCAGGTCTTGCCATATATTTTCATGTATATTTAAGTCAAAACTGTAACTCGGCCACTCAGGAACTTTCTCCGTCTTGTTAGTAAGCAACTCCAGTGTAGCCTTGTTTTAGGTTATAGTCCTGCTGAAAGGGGAATTAATCTGCCGGTGTCTGGTGGAAAGCAGACTGAACCAGGTTTTTCATCAAGGATTTTGCCTGTGCTAAAATCCATTCCATTTATATTTATCCTGAAACTCCCCATACCCATAACATGATGCAGCCACCATTATGCTTGAAAATATGGAGATTGGTACTCAGTAATGTGTTATGTTTTGGGGCAAACCCAGCACAACACTTTGTATTCAAGATAAAAAGATAATTGCCTTGCCACATTTTCAGAATTATTACTTTAGTGCCTTGTTGAAAACATGATGCATGTTTTGGAATATGTGTGTGTGTGTGTAGGCTAGTGACAGACACCTATATGTAATCGATTTTAAATTCAGGCTGAAACACAAAAAAATGTATAAAAAAATTAAGGGGTGTGAATACTTTTTGAAGGCACTATAAACACACAGTCCAGTACAAAGTGAATGATGGCAGGCCCATGTGGCAAATGGCTGACTGCTCTAACCCATCTGGACAAGAGGAATACCTATGTAAGAATGCTGTTCATTGACTATAGCTCAGCATTCAACATCATAGTATCCTCTAAGCTCATCAATAAGCTTGTTGCCCTGGGTCTGAACCCCACCCTGTGCAACTGGGTCCTGGACTTCCTGATGTGCCGCCCCCCAGGTGGTGAAGGTAGGAAACAACATCTCCACTTCGCTGATCCTCAACACAGGGGCCCCACAAGGGTGCGTGCTCAGCCTCCTCCTGTACTCCCTGTTCACCCATGACTGCATAGCCATGCACGCCTCCAACTCAATCATCAAGTTTGCAAATGACACATCAGTAGCAGGCTTGATTACCAATAACGATGAGACACCCTACAGGGAGGAGGTTAATGCACTCGTAGAGTGGTGTCAGCAAAACTACCTCTCACTCAACGTCAACAAAACAAGGGAGATGATCGTGGACTTCAGGAAACAGCATAGGGAGCACCCACCTATCCACATCGACGGAACAGCAGTGGAGAATGTGGAAAGTTTTAAGTTCCTCGGCGTACACATCACAGACAAACTAAAATGGTCCACCCACACAGACAGTGTGGTGAAGAAGGGACAACAGCACCTCTTCAACCTCAAGAGGCTGAAAAAATGTGGCTTGTCACCTAAAACCCTCACACACTTTTACAGAAGCACAATTGAGAGCATCCTGTCGGGCTGTATCACCGCCTGGTATGGCAACTGCACCGCCCACAAACGCAGGGATCTCCAGAGGGTAGTGCGGTCTGCACAACGCATCACCAGGGGCAAACTACCTGTCCTCCAGGACACATACAGCACCCGATGTCAAATGAAGGCCAAAAAGATCATCAAGGACAACAACCACCCGAGCCACTGCCTGTTCACCCCGCTACCATCCAGAAGGCGAGGTCAGTGCAGGTGCATCAAAGCTGGGACCGAGAGACTGAAAAACTGCTTCTATCTCAAGGCCATCAGACTGTTAAACAGCCATCACTAACAGAGAGAGGCTGCTGCCTACATACAGACTTGAAATCATTGGCCAGTTTAATAAATGGATCACTAGTCACTTTAATAATGTTTACATATTTTTCATTACTCATCTTTCATGTATATACTGTTTTTTATACCATCTATTGAATCTTGCCTATGCCGCTCTGTTATTGCTCATCCATATATTTATATGTATTTATTCTTATTCCATTCCTTTACTTAGATTTGTGTGTATTAGGTAGTTGTTGTGAAATTGTTAGACTACATGTTAGATATTGCTGCACTGTCATAACTAGAAGCTCAAGCATTTCGCTACACTCGCAAAACCATCTGTTAACCATGTGTATGTGACCAATACATTTATTTGTGTGTGTGTGTGTGTGTGTGTGTGTGTGTGTGTGTGTGTGTGTGTGTGTGTGTGTGTGTGTGTGTGTGTGTGTGTGTGTGTGTGTGTGTGTGTGTGTGTGTGTGTGTATATATATATCATTGGTCAGGGAAATGTTTACCATATAGATAGTATGAGAAGAAGACTTCAAATGTGTCCCATCAAATTCTTAACACTTTAAAACATTTCATTTTCAACTAATAAAAATCAGCCTTTATGCTAGCATGTACTGGACAGGCTCTTTGTTGCTATTTACTTGGCTTGGATCTAATCACTTTTTGGCAATCACCCCATCAAAGTGAACATCCCAGCTGTTTCCCTGCACCAGACATCTCTGTACCTCCCCAGCAAATGGAGTCTGTGAGGCAGGAATGTCTTTGGATGCGTTCCAAATCTATTCCCTTCAGATTGTGGACCATCCATGTACCTTGGACACATGATGGCCCATCTAAATACTGCCACGATATAACATTGCTGCTGTCATAAAATGTATGGTCAAATTTAATGACCAGATCTGGATTTAGTGCACTACTTTTGACTTCTGGCCCTGGTCTAAAGAATAGTCCACAATAAAGAGAACAGAGTGCCATGTGGGACTGAACCTTCCTGCAGAATCCCCCTGGCCATATCAAATCAAATTACATTGTATTTGTCACAAGGACCCGAGGACCCATACCAAATCTTTTCAGTCTCCAGAGGGGAAATAGGTTTTGTCGTGCCCTCTTCACAACTGTCTTGGTGTGCATGGACCATGTTAGTTTGTTGGGGATGTGGACGCCAAGTAACTTGAAGCTCTCAACTTGTTCCACAACAGCCCCGTCGATGAGAATGGGGGCGTGCTCGGTCCTCCTTTTCCTGTAGTCCACGAACATCTCCTTTGTATTGGTCACGTTGAGTGAGAGGTTGTTGTCCTTGCACCACATGGTCAGGTCTCTGACCTCCTCCCTATAGGCGGTCTCATCGTTGTCGGTGATCAGGCCAACAACTGTTGTGTCATCAGCAAACTTAATGATGGTGTTGGAGTTGTACCTGGCCGTGCATTCATGAGTGAACAGGGAGTACAGGAGGAGACTGAGGGGCTCCCCTGAGGGGCTCCTGTGTTGAGGATCAGCGTGGCGGATGTGTTGTTACCTACCCTTACCACCTGGGGGTGGCCCGTCAGGATGTCCAGGATCCAGTTGCAGAGGGTCCCAGGGTCCTTATCTTAATGATGAGCTTTGAGGGCACTATGGTGTTGAACTCTGTAGTCAATTAATAGCATTATTGTCACGTTCCTGACCTGTTTTCTGTTGTTTTGTATGTGTTTAATTGGTCAGGGCGTGAGTTGGGGTGGGTAGTCTATGTTATGTGTTTTCTATGTTGGGTTAATGGTTTGCCTGGTATGGTTCTCAATTAGAGGCAGGTTCCTCTGATTGAGAGCCATATTAAGGTAGGTTGTTCTCACTGTTTGTTTGTGGGTGATTGTTCCTGTGTCTGTGTATACCACATGGGACTGTTTCGTTTGTTCGTTCATTTTAGGTAGTCTGTTCCTGTTCGTGCGTTCTTCGTCTATATGTAAGTTCGTTTGTTTCAGGTCTGTTGCCTTCGTTTATTGTTTTGTAGTTTGTTCTAGTGTTTTGTCAGTGTTTCTTCTGTTAAATAAATTCAGTATGTATTCATCACCCGCTGCGCCTTGGTCCGTTCAATCACCACAAGACGAACGTTACAGAATCACCCACCAAACCCGGATCAAGCAGCGGGTTAACGGGCAACAGCGACAGCAGCAGTGGTTCAAGGAGGAATGGACATGGGAGGAGATTCTGGACGGAGAAGGACCCTGGGCAGAGCCAGAGGAGTGTCGCCGCCCAAAAGCGGAGCTGGAGGCATCTAAAGCGGAGAGGCGGCATTATGAGGCGCTAGCAAGGCAGAGCGGCTGGAAGCCCGAGAGGCTCACCCAAAAATTTATTGGGGGGAGGCTAAAGGGTAGTGTGGCGAGGGCAGGTAGGAAACCTGCACCCACTTCCCATGCTTACCGTGGAGAGCGAGAGTACGGGCAGACACCGTGTTACGCAGTAGAGTGCATGGTGTCTCCTGTACGTGTTCATAGCCCGGTGCGGGTTATTCCACCTCCCCGCAGTAGCCGGGCTAGATTGAGCATTGAGCCAAGTGCCATGAAGCTGGCTCTACATATCTGGCCTCCAGTACGTCTCCTCGGGCCGGTGTACATGGCACCAGCCTTACGCATGGTGTCCCCGGTTCGCCTACACAGCCCAGTGCGGGTTATTCCACCTCCCCGCATTGGACGGGCTACGGGGAGCATTCAACCAGGTAAGGTTGGGCAGGCTCAGTGCTCAAGGGAGCCAGTACGCCTGCACGGTCCGGTATATCCGGCGCCACCTTCCCGCCCCAGCCCAGTACCTCCAGTTCCAGCACCCCGCACTCGCCTTATGGTGCGTGGCCCCAGCCCAGTACCACCAGTGCCTACACCACGCACCAGGCTTCCAGTGCGTCTCCAGAGCCCTGTTCCTCCTCCACGCACTCTCCCTGTGGTGCGTGTCTCCAGCCCAGTGCCTCCAGTTCCGGCACCACGCACCAAGCCTCCTGTGCGTCCTCAGAGCCCTGTACGCACTGTTCCTTCTCCCCGCACTCGCCCTGAGGTGCGTGCCCTCAGCCCGGTACCACCAGTGCCGGTACCACGCACCAGGCCTATAGTGCGCATCGAGAGTATAGTGTGCCCTGTTCCTGCTCCCCGCACTAGCCTTGAGGTGCGTGTCTCCAGTCCGGTACCACCAGTTCCGGCACCACGCACCAGGCCTACTGTGCGCCTCAGCGGGTCAGAGTCGTCCGTCTGCCCAACGCCGCCTGCACTGCTCGTCTGTCCAGCGCCGTCTGAGCTGCCTGCCTGCCCAGTGCCGTCTGAACTGCCTGCACTGCTCGTCTGCTCAACGCCGCCTGCACTGCTCGTCTGTCCAGCGCCGTCTGAGCTGCCTGTCTGCCCAGCGCCGTCTGAGCCATCCGTCTGCCCAGCGCCGTCTGAGCCATCCGTCTGCCCAGCGCCATCTGAGCCATCCGTCTGCCCAGCGCCGTCTGAGCCATCTGTCTGCCTAGCGCCATCTGAGCCATCTGTCTGCCCAGCGCCATCTGAGTCATCCGTCTGCCACGAGCCATTAGAGCCGCCCGTCTGTCCCGAGCCATTAGAGCCGCCAGCCAGTCAGGAGCTGCCAGAGACGCCAGCCAGTCAGGAGCTGCCAGAGACGCCAGCCAGTCAGGAGCTGCCAGAGACGCCAGCCAGTCAGGAGCTGCCAGAGCCGCCAGCCAGTCAGGAGCTGCCAGAGCCGCCAGCCAGTCAGGAGCTGCCAGAGCTGCCCTACAGTCATGAGCGGCCCTCCAGTCATGAGCTGCCCTCCAGTCATGAGCTGCCCTCCAGTCATGAGCTGCCCGCCAGTCATGAGCTGCCCTCCAGTCATGAGCTGCCTTCCAGTCATGAGCTGCCTTCCAGTCATGAGCTGCCCTCCAGTCATGAGCTGCCCTCCAGTCATGAGCTGCCATTCAGTCCGGAGCTGCCATTCAGTCCGGAGCTGCCATTCAGTCCGGAGCTGCCATTCAGTCCGGAGCTGCCATTCGTCCTGAGTTGTCCCTCTGTCCTGAGCTACCTCTTTGTCCTGCGCTACCTCTTTGTCCTGAGCTACCTCTCTGTCCTGAGTTGTCTCCTCTATTTTAGAGGGGCGTTGGTGAAGGTTCCTGGACCATGGTCGGGGGCGAGGGTCGCCACTCAAAGGACGCTAAGGAGGGGGACAAAGACAGTAGTGGAGTGGTGTCCTCGTCCACCGCCGGAGCCGCCACCGCGGACAGATGCCCACCCAGACCCTCCCCTTGAGTTTTAGGGGTGCGCCCGGAGTTCGCACCTTGAGGGGGGGTTCTGTCACGTTCCTGACCTGTTTTCTGTTGTTTTGTATGTGTTTAATTGGTCAGGGCGTGAGTTGGGGTGGGTAGTCTATGTTATGTGTTTTCTATGTTGGGTTAATGGTTTGCCTGGTATGGTTCTCAATTAGAGGCAGGTGTGTGTCGTTTCCTCTGATTGAGAGACATATTAAGGTAGGTTGTTCTCACTGTTTGTTTGTGGGTGATTGTTCCTGTGTCTGTGTATACCACATGGGACTGTTTCGTTTGTTCGTTCATTTTAGGTAGTCTGTTCCTGTTCGTGCGTTCTTCGTCTATATGTAAGTTCGTTTGTTTCAGGTCTGTTGCCTTCGTTTATTGTTTTGTAGTTTGTTCTAGTGTTTTGTCAGTGTTTCTTCTGTTAAATAAATTCAGTATGTATTCATCACCCGCTGCGCCTTGGTCCGTTCAATCACCACAAGACGAACGTTACAATTATCACATAGGTGTTCCTTTTGTCCAGGTGGGAAAGGGCAGTGTGGAGTGCAATAGAGATTGCATCATCTGTGGATCTGTTGGTGCGGTATGCAAATTGGAGTAGGTCTAGGGTTTCTGGGATATAGTTGTTGATGTGATCCATAACCAGCCTTTCAAAGCATTTCATGGCTTTCATGAGTGCTACGGGTCGGTAGTCATTTAGGCAGGTTACCTTCGTGTTCTTGGGCACAATGACTATGGTGGTCTGCTTGAAACATGTTGGTATTACAGACTCAGACAGGGAGAGCTTGAAAGACACTTGTGAAGACACTTGCCAGTTGGGCAGCGCATGCTTGGAGTACACGTCCTGGTAATCCGTCTCGCCCAGCGGCCTTGTGAATGTTGACCTGTTTAAAGGTCTTACTCACATCGGCTGCAGAGAGTGTGATCACACAGTCATCCGGAAAAGCTGATGCTTTCATGCATGTTTCATTGTTACTTGCCTCGACGCAAGCATAAATTATTTAGCTCATGTCACAGGGCAGCTCTCGGCTGTGCTTCCCTTTGTAGTCTGTAAAAGTTTGCAAGCCCTGCCACATCCGACGAGCGTCGGAACCAGTGTAGTACGATTCCATCTAAGTCTTGTATTGAAACTTTGCCTGTTTGATGGCATAGCGGAATCTGGTTGGTTGGGGTATGTACGTACAGTCACTATGGAGACGATGTCCTCAATGCACTTATTGATAAAGCCAGTGACTGTTGTGGTGTACTCCTCAATGCCATCGGAAGAATCCCGGAACATATTCCAGTGTGTGCTAGCAAAACAGTCCTGTAGTTTAGCATCTACTTCATCTGACCACTTTTTTATAGATCGAGTCACTGGTGCTTCCTGCTTTAATTTTTACTTGTAAGCAGGAATCAGGAGGATGGAGTTATGGTCAGATTTGCCAAATGGAGGGCGAGGGAAAGCTTTCTACGCGTCTCTGTGTGTGGAGTAAAGGTGGTCTAGAATTTTTTTCTGGTTGCACATTTAACATGCTCATAGAAATGAGTAAAACTGGTTTAAGTTTCCCTGCATTAAAGTCCCCGGCCACTAGGAGCACCGCATCTGGATGAGCATTTTTCTTTTTGCTTATGGCTTGTGGTGGAATGCAGCTCATTGAGTGCAGTTAGTGTCAGCCTCGGTCTGTGGTTGTATGTAGACAGCTACAAAAAATACAGATGAGAACTTTCTAGGTAGATAGTGTGGTCTACAGCTTATCATGAGATACTCTACCTCAGGCGAGCGAAACCTTGAGACTTTCTTAGATATCGTGCACCAGCTATTGTTTATAAATATGCATAGGCCCCCACTATGTGTCTTACCAGAGGCTGCTGTTATGTCCTGCCGATACAGCATATTACCAGCCAGCTCCATGTTCTTAATGTCGTCGTTCAGCCACGACTCGGTGAAACAACATAAGATATTACAGTTTTTCGTCCCATTTATTTTCCAGCGATTGAATGTTAGCCAGCAGACCGGAAGGCAAGGGCAGATTAGCCACTCATTGCCTGATCCTCACAAGGCATCCTGATCTCTTTCCACGAAACCTATGTTTCCTTTTCCAGCAAATTACGGGGATCTGGGCCTGGTCGGTTGTCTGTAGTTTGTCCCTCGAGTCCGACTCTTTGAAGAAGAACTCCTTGTCCAATTTGAGGTGAATTATCCGAGTTCTAATGTCCAGAAGCTCTTTTCGGTCATAAGAGACGGTAGCAGAAACATTATGTACAAACAAGATACAAACAACAAGAAAAAACAAACAAAATACCATGGTTGGTTAAGAGCCAATAAGATGGCAGCCCTCTACCTCCGGCGCCATCAAATCCCCTCTCCGCGGTCATCCCCAACCTGGGTGTGAAATTCAATCCTGCTCACTCCTTCAATGCCCACATTAGTCTCATCTGTAAAACGTAATTCTTTCACCTGAAGAACATCTCCCGCTTAAGACCATCTGTCAACACTTCTGACGCAAACAAAACTTATCCATCCATTAGTTTCCCCAGAATTGATTATAGGAATGTAGTACTTGGGGGCCTACCTACAAACTCAATTAATAAATTACAGCTCATTCAAAACAGTGCTGAAAGGATTCTGACACAAACAAAAAGGTCTGCCCACATCACCCCTATCCTTGCTGACCTCCATTGGCTACCTGTCCCTCAAAGAATTTACTTTAAAATTCCCCTGGTCTATAAATCCCTAAATGGTATTGGACCTGCCTACCTGACAGATCTACTCTTCCACTATGAACTTCCACGTACCCTACGGTCAAGCCACACCAAGCAGCTCCACGCACCCAGGACCTGGCTCTAAACAATGGGGGACTGTGCGTTTTCCTCCCACGCCTTTGGAACTCCCTTCACGACAATCTCAGGGTTGTTTAGACTTGTGGGGCTTTTAAAGTAGGCCTTAAGACTAGTCTTTATTGGCTAGCCTACCCTTCCTCCTAGACTTTGATTGTTGCTTTTTTGATATGGTTACATACAGTATCAGTCAAAAGATTGGACACACCTACTAAGGGTTTTTCTTTATTTTTACTGTTTTCTACATTGTAGAATAATAGTGAAGATATCCAAATTATGAAATAACACATATGGAATCATGTAGTAACCAAATAAGTGTTAAACAAATCAAAATATGTTTTATATTTCAGATTCTTCAAAGTAGCCACCCTTTGCCTCGATGACAGCTTGCACACTCTTGGCATTCTCTCAACCAGCTTCACCTAGAATGCTTTTCCAACCATCTTGAAGGAGTACCCACAAATGCTGAGTACTTGTTGGCTGTTTTTCCTTCACTCTGCGGTCCAACTCATCCCAAACCACAATCACCTAACATTGTGTTGAGGTTGGGTGATTGTGGAGGCCAGTTTATCTGATGCAGCACCATCACTCTCCTTTTTGGTCAAATAGCCCTAACACGGCCTGGAGGTATGTTTTGGGTCTATGTCTTGTTGAAAAACAAATGATAGTCCCACTAAGCGCAAACCAGATGGGATGGGATATCGCTGCAGAATGCTGTGGTAGCCATGCTGGTTAATTGTGCCTTGAATTCTAAATAAATTACTGACAGTGTTACCAGCAAAGCACCCTCACACCATCACACCTCCTCTTCCATTATTCACGGTGGGAACTACACATGCAAAGATCATCTGCTCACCTACTCTACATCTCATAAATATCAAAAATATCAAATTTGGACTCATCAGATCAAAAGACATATTTTCATTGGTCTAATGTCCATTGCTCGTGTTTCTTGGCCCAAGCAAGTCTCTTCTTTTTATTGGTGTCCCTTAGGAGTGGTTTATTTGCAGCAATTCGACCATGAAGGCCCGATTCACACAGACTCATCTGAACAGTTGATGTTGAGATGTGTCTGTTACTTGAACTCTGTGAAGCATTTATTTGGGCTGCAATCTGAGGTGCAGTTCACTCTAATGAACTTGTCCTCCGCAGCTCTAGGTCTTCCTTTCCTGTGGCCGTTCTCATGAGAGCCAGTTTCATCATAGCGCTTGATGGTCTTTGCGACCCTACCTTGTCACAACACAACTGATTGGCTAAAACACATTAAGAAGGAAAGAAATTCCACAAATGTACTTTTAACAAGGCACACCTGTTAATTGAAATGCATACCTCATGACTACCGCTGGTTGAGAGAATACCAAGAGCTTGCAAAGCTGTCATCGAGGCAAAGTGTGGCTCCTTCGAAGAATCTCAAATATAAAATATAAATTGATTATATTTAACACTTTTGTGGTTACTTCATGATTCCACATGTGTTATTTCATAGTTTTATGTCTTCACTATTATTCTGCAATGTATAAAATAGTAAAAGTAAAGAAAAACCCTTGCATGAGTTGGTGTGTCCAAACTTTTGACTGGTACTGTACATTTGTCTGCATTGTTTTTCACATTACCGTCAAGACCGTTCAAGTTAAGAAGATGTAAAACAAAGCAAACAAGTTATTCTTTGATTTATTGTTTCCTTAGAGAGAGAGAAAATATTCAATTCCGGTGCCAGATGAGCAACAGCGTGTTGGTGTACAGAGTGTATGTATTATAAATAGCTGTCAGAGAGAAGAAAAGAGGCTTGACGCCCTCTGAGTCAATCAGGTGTCAGGCAGGAGATAACACACAGCTCTAAATTCTCCAAGGTTTGCAATTCATTACAATACTCTCTTCCCTCCTATCCATGCAGCCTGATAATAAAATGTTTTTCAGTAGTCTGGGGAATCATAGAAATTAATAACAATCATACCTAATCAAATGTTTTGTTGCTATTGTCAGTGGCGGTTGAGAACATACAATGAGGTAAACAGAGAGAGAACTAATACTGAACAAAAATAAAAATGCAACATGTATTTGTATTTATTATGAATCCCCATTAGCTGCTGCAAAGGCAGCAGCTACTCTTCCTGGGGTCCAGAAAATATAAGGCAGTTAAAAAGAAATGTAATTATCACAATACATTCACATCAGATTTCACAACACATCTTTGTAACACAAAATCCATGTGTACATGTGTGTATAGTGTATATGTTATCATGTGTTTGTATGCATGTGTCTGTGCTTGTGTTTGTGTTGCTTCACTGTCCCTGCTGTTCCATAAGGTGTATTTGTATTTGTTTTTAAAATCTACTTTTACTGCTTGCATGAGTTACTTAATGTGGAACAGAGTTCCATGTAGTCATGGCTCTATGTAGTACTGTGCGCCTCCCTCATAGTCTGTTCTGGACTTGGGGACTGTGGAAGAGACCTCTGGTGGTATGTCTTGTGGGGTATGCATGGGTGTCTTAGCTGTGTGCCAGTAGTTCAAACAGACAGCTCGTTGCATTCAACATGTCATTAACTCTCACAAATAGAGAGTAGTGATGAAGTCAATCTCTCCTCCACTTTGAGCAAGGACAGAATGACATGCTTGTTATTAATGTTAGCTCTCTGTGCATCCAAGGGTCAGCCGTGCTACCCTGTTCTGAGCCAGTTGTAATATTGCTAAGTCCCTCGTTGTGGCACCTGACCACAATATGTTTTGATTAGGACAGCTTTCAATCCAGGGTCACTCCAAGCAGTTCAGTCACCTCAACTTGCTCAATTTCCACATTAGTCATTACAATATTTAGTTGAGGTTTCGGGTTTAGTGAATGATTTGTTCCAAATACAATGCTTTTAGTTTTTGAAACGTTTTCCGTTCCACCCATTCTGAAACTAACTGCAGCTCTTTGTTAAGTGTTGCAGTGATTTCAGTCGATGTAGTAGCTGACGTGTATAGGGTTGAGTCATCCACATACATAGACACACACTTTAATCAAAGCCAGTGGCATGTTGTTAGTAAAGATACAACATTTTAAAAACAATTCCTCGTCAATCCACGGGGATTTAAACGTCTTTCTTTTTACAGCAATTTTCTTAACAGGTGTGTGCCTATTAGTACTTGTGATAAGCAATTTCTTAAATGTGTCTAGTGCATCTGGTTACTTCTCATTATACAACACGGACCAACACATAGTCTTTACATGTTAAATAAAGGTTAAAGAAAAATAAATAAATAAACATCATCAACATAGGAATCACTACAAAACTTATTGCATGACCTCTTATACACTATATTAGGCCCAGTCTTTTTTCAACGTTGGTTTTCCTAGATATGGCTACTATTTTGTGATCACTACATCTGACGGATGTGGATACTGCTTTCAAGCTAATTTCTGCAGTATTAGTAAAGATGTGATCAATACATGTTGATGATTTCATTTCATTCATGTGCTGTTTGTAACTACCCTGGTAGGTTGACTGATAACCTGAACCAGGTTGCAGGCAATAGTTACAGTTTGTGGCCAGCCTGATGAAAGTCAGTCAATATTTAAATCACCCCAAAAATATACCTCTCTGTTGAAATCACATGCATTTCACACGTAATCCAGATACTGACTGTTAGCACTTGGTGGTCTATAGGAGCTTCCCACCAGAATGGGCTTTAGGTGAGGCAGATGAACCTGTAGCCATATTACTTCAACAGCATTTAACATGAGATCCTCTCTAAGCTTTACAGGAATGTTGTTCTGAATACAATAGGTCACACCACCACCTTTGGCATTTCTGTATTTTCTGTTGATTTTAACACCATATATTGCTTCCACTGTGTCATCAAAGGTATTATATAAGTGAGTTTCAGAAATTGTCGGAAAATGAAAGTAATCTGTTACTAGCAAATTATTGATATCATGAACCTTGTTTCTTAAGATACATATATTAACATAGGCTATTTTTAGCACTTTTCTGAGATGCTTGATTGTTTTTATTGCTTTACTGGAAGCTTAGCGGAGGTAGACATGCGGAGGTTATTTATGTTAGTGCAGGGTGAGCTGCACACAGTGGACTTCCTGCTAGGGCACACCGCCTCAGTGCTAACAGTATAACTCTGCTTCATAGGCACATGATTGCTGCATACAATAACTGTAAGATCAGCAGAGGCATCCAGGGCAGTAAGAGGAACATACATTATGTTAGTTACAGTGTCTTCCAGCACCCCTGGAATAATGTACATTTGCTGATACATTATGACTACTCAACAACACAATGGTTGGAATTAAATTAGCTGGGCTTGGGTCATTGATAAGTCATTGTCTCAACACAGCCTTATAATGCTGTGAAAGGATCCAGGAACCCAAATTATTTGGGTGGATCCCAACCTCCTTATAATACAAAGCTTTGTTTTCAGAAGGTATCAAAATTGTCAATAAATGTTACACCCACAGAGCCGCAATAATCTCGTAGCCAGTTATGGAGGGCTACGTCTGCTGAATCATTGAATGCCATGATTTAGTGAGGGTAGAGGGCCAGATATTATGGGGTGTTTGTTGGTGTCAAGTAATTACCCAATTAGTTTTTTTTAAATACATCTTCAGCTGTTCTGAGCTGCCCTTCATAATGCCATTGAGTCCCACATGAACTATGATATACTCCATTTCCTGATGCTGGTTTAAAATGTTAGGGAGCAGTTTATTGATGTCCTGTACTTGTGCTCCTGAAAAGGACAACGTTTTTGCACAAAATTTCTCACCATTGTAAAGTGTTGGTCCCATGTTTCATGGGCTGAAATAAAATATCCCATAGTTATTTTCTCTTTTGGGTGTGATGCATTGTTGCTCTGGGAGAAATCCCCCCGACTTTGTGATCGTCCCATCTGTGAAGCATGCTTAAACTTGCCCAGAATTTTGTGTTGACACTGACATCATGTGACAGTGCGTCGAGAAGAATCAGGATGGACGTGGCTATAAGAAGTGTGCAAAGTCCAGACAAAAGAGATTGCGCAAAATAAACACTGTTCACAAGATAAAAATGTTGACAGAGAAGAGAGTTTTACTTTTGGATACAGAAGCTTTTCTGGATGATTTAGCAAACTGCTCAGCTAGCTAAGTAGCCTCTGTTCTACCTAGCTAGCTAGCAATCGGTAAAATCTCAAATGTCTTTTTGAATATTGAAATTCTGCTAGATGATTTAGCACAAGATAATCTTTGGAGCGATATACTTAGCTAGCTAAGTAGATCACGTTTTCTTGGTATCCAGCAAATGTTAGTTGTCAGCTAGCTGGCTAACATTGACATGACAGAATTTACATGCAACTTTTTGGGATTAGCACACTAGCTAGCTAGTTATCTAGCTAACCTTCGAACTCAGCTAGGTAGCTGGTAGGTTATCTAGCTAGCATCCTTTGTCAGCACACTAGTGGTTCCAATTTTAAGACTAACTTACTCTATAACTAGCTAGCTACACTCAAACAAGTGTGACTATACAAGTGTGTATAAACAAGTGTGACTACACTATAACTAGCTACACTCAAACAAGTGTGATAACTAAAGCTGTGGTAGCTAGCTATTAGTGTTAGCAAGTAATGGTAAACAATAGCTAGCTATTATTATTATTATTATTATTTTTAGCTAGCAGTGGGTAACATATCTAGCTAATCCTCCAGATTCCCATAAGGTCTCAGACTCCAGGACAAGAAAAACACAGATGAAGACACAGAAGGGGACCATGAGACCCTAGGTTGTATTTTAAATAGGTAATGTTTCAATTTCTATTCTGACTTGTAATGTTAAAAAGGGTAGGAAAAGACACCCGCTGTTTATCTGAATTAGCTAAGGACTAGCTAACCACCTCCCTCTGCAACTTGATCCTGAACTCCCTGATGGGCTGCCCCCTGGTGGTGAGGGTAGGCAACAACACATCTGCCACACTGATCCTCAACACTGGGGCCTCTCAGGGGTGTGTACTTAGTCCCCTACTGTACTCCCTGTTCACCTACGACTGCGTGGCCAAACACAACTCCGACACCATCATTAAGTTTGCTGATGACACAACAGTGGTAGGCCTGATCACCGACAACGATGAGACAACCTATAGGGAGGAGGTCAGAGAACTGGCAGTGTGGTGCCAGGACAACAACCTCCCTCATTGTGAGCAAGACAAAGGAGCTGATAGTGGACTACAGGAAAAGGAGGGCCGAACAGGCCCCCATTAACATCAACGGGGCTGTAGTGGAGCTGGACGAGAGTTTCAAGTTTCGTTGTGTCCATATCACCAACAAACTATCATGGTCCAAACACACCAAGACAGTCGTGAAGAGGGCACGACAAAACCTTTTCACCCTCAGGAGACTGAAAAGATTTGGCATGGGTCCCCAGATCCTCAAAAAGTTCTACAGCTGCACCATTGAGAGCATCCCGCCCCGTTGCATCACTGTCTGGTATGGCAACTGCTTGGCATCTAACCATAAGGCGCTACTGAGGGTAGTGCGTACGGACAAGTACATCACTGGGGTCAAGCTTCCTGCTATCCAGGACCTATATAATAGGCAGTGTCAGAGGAAAGACCATACAATTGTCAGAGACTCCAGTCACCCAAGTCATGGACTGTTTTCTCTGCCACCGCACGGAAAACTACAGAACAATTAATCAAATGGCCACCGGACTATTACATTGACCCCCCTCCCCCTCCATTTGTTTTGTACACTGCTGCTACCCGCTGTTTACTAAACTCAGCAAAAAAAGAAACGTCATCTCACTGTCAACTGGGTTTACTTTCAGCAAACTTAACATGTGTAAATATTTGTATGAACATAACAAGCTTCAACAACGGAGACATAAACTGAACAAGTTCCACAGACATGTGACTCACAGAAATTGAATAATGTGTCCCTGAACAAAGGGGGGATCAAAATCAAAACTAAAAGTCAGTATCTGGTGTGGCCACCAGCTGCATTAAGTACTGGAGTGCATCTCCTCCTCATGGACTGCACCAGATTTGCCAGTTCTTGCTATGAGATGTTACCCTACTCTTCCAACAAGGCACCTGCAAGTTCCCGGACATTTCTGGGGGGAATGGCCCTAGCGCTCACCCTCCGATCCAACAGGTCCCAGACGTGCTCAATGGGATTGAGATCCGGGCTCTTCGCTGGCCATAACAGAACACTGACAGTCCTGTCTTGCAGGAAATCACGCACAGAACAAGCAGTATGGCTGGTGGCATTGTCATGCTGGAGGGTCATGTCAGGATGAGCCTGCAGGAAGGGTACCACATGAGGAAGGAGGATGTCTTCCCTGTAACGCACAGCATTGAGATTGCCTGCAATGACAACAAGCTCAGTCCGATGATGCTGTGACACACTGCCCCAGACCATGACGGACCCTCCACCTCCAAATCGATCCCGCCCCAGAGTACAGGCCTCAGTGTAACGCTAATTCCTTCGATGATAAACGCGAATCCGACCATCACCCCTGGTGAGACAAAACCTTGACTAGTCTGTGAAGAGCACTTTTTGATAGTTCTCTCTGCTACAGCGATGGTGGGTTTGTGCCCATAGGTGACGTTGTTGCCGGTGATGTCTGGTGAGGACCTGCCTTACAACAGGCCTACAAGCACTCAGTCCAGCCTCTCTCAGCCTATTGTGGACAGTCTGAGCACTGATGGAGGGATTGTGCATTCCTAGTGTAACTCAGGCTTTTGTTGTTGCCATCCTGTACCTGTCTCGCAGATGTGATGTTCAGATGTACCAATCCTGTGCAGGTGTTGTTACACGTGGTCTGCCACTGCGAGGACGATCAGCTATCCGTCCTGTCTCCTTGTAGCACTGTCTTAGGCGTCTCACAGTACGGAGATTGCAATTTATTGCCCTGGCCACATCTGAAGTCCTCATGCCTCCTTGCAGCATGCCTAAGGCACGTTCGCGCAGATGAGCGGGGACCATGGGCTTATTATTTTTTTTAAATTCAGAGTCAGTAGAAATGCCTCTTTAGTGTCCTATGTTTTCGAAACTGTGACCTTAATTTCCAACCGTCTGTAAGCTGTTAGATACAGTTGAAGTCGAAAGTTCACTCCACAAATTTCTTGTTCACAAACTATAGTTTTGGCAAGTCGATTAGGACATCTACTGTGTGCATGACACAAGTAATTTTTCCAACAATTGTTTACAGACAGATTATTTCACTTATAATTCACTGTATCACAATTCCAGTGGGTCAGAAGTTTACATACACTAAGTTGACTGTGCATTTAAACAGCTTGGAACATTCCAGAAAATGATGTCATGGCTTTAGAAGCTTCTGATAGGCTAATTGACATAATTTGAGTCAATTGGAGGTGTACCTGTGGATATATTTCAAGGCCTACCTTCAAACCCAGTGCCTCTTTGCTTGACATCATTGGAAAATCTAAAGAAATCAGCCAAGACCTCAGAAAAAAATTGTAGACCTCCACAAGTCTGGTTCATCCTTGGGAGCAATTTCCAAACGCCTGAAGGTACCACTATCATCAGTACAAACAACAGTACGCAAGTATAAACACCATGGGACCACGCAGCCATCATACCACTCAGGAAGGAGACGCGTTCTGTCTCCTAGAGATGAACGCACTTTGGTGCGAAAGTGTAAATCAATCCCATAACAACAGCAAATCACCTTGTTAAGATGCTGGAGGAAACAGGTACAAAAGTACCTATATCCACAGTAAAACGAGTCCTATATCGACATAACCTGAAAGACCGCTCAGCAAGGAAGAAGCCACTGCTACAAAACCGCCATAAAAAAGACTACGGTTTGCAACTGCACATGGGGACAAAGATCGTACTTTTTGGAGAAATGTCCTCTGGTCTGATGAAACAAAAATAGAACTGTTTGGCCATAATGCGAATCGTTTTGTTTGGAGGAAAAAAGGGACGCTTGCAAGCCGAAGAACACCATCCCAACCGTGAAGCACGGGGGTGGCAGAATCATGTTGTGGGGGTGCTATGCTGCAGGAGGGACTGGTGCACTTCACAAAATAGATGACATCATGAGGTAGGCAAATTATGTGGATATATTGAAGCAACATCTCAAGACATCAGTCAGGAAGTTAAAACTTTTCTAGGATAGGGGGCAGCATTTTAACTTTTGGATAAATAGCGTGCCCAATTTCAACTTCCTTCTACTCATCCTCTGAATATAAGATATGCATATTATTAGCAGATTTGGATAGAAAACACTCTGAAGTTTCTAAAACTGTTTGAATCATGTCTGTAAGTATAAAACTGTTTGAATCATGTCTGTAAGTATAACAGAACATATGTAGCAGACAAAACCCCGAGGACTAACCATTTTTTTTTTTTCTTTTCTTTTAGGTGACTGTCTGTTCAATGAGTTTTCATTGGGATACTGGATTTCTAATCACCCTGTTTTCAGTTCCTACCGCTTCCACTGGATGTCACCAGTCTTTGGAAATAGGTTGAGGTTATTCCTTTGTGCAATGAAGAAGTAAGGCCATCTGGAAACAGTGTAACATCATGTGTACTGTTTGAGAGTTGCGCAATACTCGAAAAGTAGCGTTAGTTTGTTGATCTCCTGTATTGAAAACAGATAGACCGATAGGATCCCGCTAGCGGGTTCCGCTAACCCCCACATTCCACTGAAAAGGCAGCGTGGGAAATTCAAAAAATAATTTTTTGAAATATTTAACTTTCACACATTAACAAGTCAAATACAGCAAATGAAAGATAAACATCTTGTGAATCCAGCCAACATGTCCGATTTCTTAAATGTTTTACAGCGAAAACACCACGTATATTTATGTTAGCTCACCACCAAATCCAAAAAAGCACAGACATTTCTTTCACAGCACAGGTAGCTTTCACAAAACCACCAAATAGAGATAGAATTAATCACTAACCTTTGAAAATCTTCATCAGATGAGTCATATAACATCATGTTACACAATACATTTATGTTTTGTTCGATAATGTGCATATATATTAAAAAAATCTCAGTTTACATTGGCGCGTTACGTGCAGTAATGTTTTGATTCCAAAACATCTGGTGATTTTGCAGAAATACTCATAATAAACATTGATAAAAGATGCAAGTGTTATTCACATAATTAAAGACAAACTTATTCTCTATGCAACCGCTGTGTCAGATTTCAAAATAAACTTTACGGAAAAAGATTAATCTGAGAACGGCGTTTAGAGCACAATCCAGCCAAAGAAATAGTCGCCATTTTGGCGTCAACAAAAGCTACAAAAACACTATAAATATGCACTTACCTTCGAATAACTTCATCAGAAGGCACTCCCAGGATTCCCAGATCGACAATAAATGACTGAAAGTTCCATAAGTTCCATAAAGCCCATCATTTAGTCACTTGTTGTTAGCATGTTCAGCCCAGGAATCCATTTTCATGACGCACGAGCAATCCCTCCAGACACAAACTCAAAAAGTTCCGTTACAGGTCGTAGAAACAGGTCAAATGATGTTTGCAATCCATATTTAGTATGTGTTTTACATTAAAACCTCTTGGCATTAGGGGGTGCTATTTGCACTTTGTAATAATTTCGTTCCCAAATTAAACTGCCTCGTACTCAATTCTTGCTCGTACAATATGCATATTATTATTACTATTGGATAGAAAACACTCTCTAGTTTCTAAACCCGTTTGAATTATTTCTCTGAGTGAAACAGAACTCATTCTGCAGCACATTTCCTGTCAGGAAGTGGAAAATCTGAAATCGATGCTCTCTTCTAGGGGCTGCCTATTAAAGTCCTTGATATTTATTAGTTTAGATGCACTTCATACGTCTTCCACTAGATGTCGACAAGCAGTGAGAGAAGAAATTGAGTGTGTAACTTGATCTGGGCTCGAATAATAGCTCTTGGCATGACGTGTCACCAGTTTCCTGTTTTCTGGAGAGCGCGAGAAGGGACCTGGTTTTGCCTTCTGTACAGCTGTCGTTATAGACGACTAATATCTCCGGCTTTGATTTTATTTGATACATGTGACAATATCATCGTAAAGTATGTTTTTTCAATATAGTTTCATTAGATTATTGAATTTTTTTCGGGACGTTAGGCGTGTTGCGTTGTGTGCCTTTTTTCAAGAAGGAGAGCTTAGCGCCACTTTGCTAGCTTTCCGTGCTAATTGACTGGAGAAGAGGACATTCTAAATCCAAACAACGATTGTTCCCGACAAAGGACCCCTTGTACAACATTCTGATGAAAGATCATCAAAAGTAGGACCCATTTTATGATGTTATTTCATATATCTGGCGTACATGTGAACTAGTCGTTTGCGACCAGGTTTTGGGTACTCTCTCGCCATAACGTAAACTGCATATCGTAATGAAGTTATTTTTAGAATTCTAACACGGCGATTGCATTAAGAACTAGTGTATCTATCATTTCCTATACAACATGTATTTTTTAGTTATGTTTATGAATAGTTATTTGGTCAGAATATGTGAGTGCCAGAAAAATATCCGGACGTTGTGGGAAAAAGATGCTACGTTAGCACAATGTATAACCACTGATTTCAGCTCTAAATATGCACATTTTCGAACAAAACATAAGTGTATGTATAACCTGATGTTATAGGACTGTCATCTGATGAAGCTTATCAAGGTTAGTCAAAAATTATATATCTCCTATGTTCAAGAAGGGCCTTTTTCCCTTTATTCAGATTACACCTGCTCACTTTCGGTTGTTTGAAAAGGAAATAATCTCCAAAATATCCTTATTTTTTAAACAAGCCTTAGAAAGTTGGTTGCAATTTCAGTTTAATCCACCTGAAAGGACGGAACAAATAGTACAACAAATATTGTGGTTAAATTCAAATATAGTAATTGATAAAAAAACTGTATTTATCGAAGAAATGTTTAAAAAAGGTATAATTTTTGTGAATGATATCATAAATAGGACTGGTGGAGTTATGTCACACATGCAGCTAACACAGACATATGGAAATGTCTGCTCTACCCAAAATTACAACCAATTAATTGCAGCATTACCACAAAAATGGAAGAGGCAAGTAGAAGGGGAAAAAAGTAAGGAACTTGTATGTCGGCCCTGTATTAAAGAACATAAATGGTTAAAGAAAAGTGTGATAAATAAAAACATATACCAATTTCATTTAAGGACCAAAAAACTGACAGCTGTGCCATATAAATTGCAAAATAGTTGGGAAGAGATTTTCGATGTACCCATTCCATGGCACATGGTTTATGAATTGATACGCAAAACAACGCCGGATTCAAAACTTCGAATTTTTCAATTTAAATTACTGTACAAAATTCTTGCAACTAATAGAATGTTATATATATGGGGTATACAATCTTCCCAGCTCTGCAGATTCTGTTGTGAGGAGGCAGAGTCATTAGATCATTTATTTTGGTATTGTCCATATGTAGCTCGTTTTTGGTCACAGGTCCAGGAATGGCTGAAGAATTGCAACATTTGCCTAGAACTAACGCTACAGATAGCAATACTGGGGGATTTGAAAAGCCATAGTCAATCAATCAATAATATAATAATTATTTTAGCAAAAATGTTTATTTTTAATTTACAATCTGTAGAAGCTATGAGAATAGGAAGGTTCAAATCTTTTGTGAAGCATCACAGCACAGTTGAAAAATATATGGCAAATAAAAATCCGAAATGGATGATGTTGGAAGATAGATGGGAAGGGTTGAGTGGAACTGAAGGGTGGGACTAATAACAAGATAAACAATGTAGGGCATACGGGATCTGTGAAATGTGTATAGGTGCGGAGCTTTTGTGAAATAGCACAGTTACAAGTGGAAATAAAATTGGATGGACAACAGAAATAGAGGAAGGACTAAGAACAAACAAGAGAGAACTATTATAAAGTAGTCTGTGTCTGTAAAATAGGTATAAGATGTATAAATTGAAGGTAAAAGCAGAAGTGTTTATTAGTTTACTCCAATTGGGGGAGCGGTGGTAGGGTTGCGGGGAATAATAATAAAGGTATATTCTTTAAAAAAGTATGTATGTCTATATAGGTATGTGTATGTATATATGTATATATGTATGCATGCGTGTATGGATATATATATTTACCCAAAAAAATATGGGGGATTGGAAATGATGCAGACAATTACATTGGAAGCAACATTCTTTCCGCAATATTAAGCTGATCCACCCCAAAAAAAAAAAAAAAAAAAAAAAAAAAAAAATATATATATATATCTTGCTGGTTTATTCGCTATCGCTAACGTGCCTATTGCTATCGCTAACGTGCCTTGATGAATGAATGCGGTAGTGTGGTAGGCTATTGTAGTATGCTAATATAATGCTATATTGTGTTTTCGCTGTAAAACACTTAAAAAATCGGAAATATTGGCTGGATTCACAAGATGTTTGTCTTTAATTTGCTGTACACCATCGATTTTTCAGAAATGTTTTATGATGAGTATTTAGGTATTTGACGTTGGTGTCTGTAATTATTCTGGCTGCTTTCGGTGCAATTTCTGATTGTAGCTGCAATGTAAACTATGATTTATACCTGAAATATGCAAATTTTTCGAACAAAACATAGATTTATTGAATAACATGTTATAAGACTGTCATCTGATGAAGTTGTTTGTTGGTTAGTTAGGTTGGCTTTGTGTATGCTACCTGTGCTGTGAAAAATGTTAGTGCTTTTTTGTATTTGGTGGTGAGCTAACATAAATATACGTGCTGTTTTCGCTGTAAAACATTTTAAAAATCGGACATGTTGGCTGGATTCACAAGATGTGTACCTTTCATTTGCTGTATTGGACTTGTTAACTTCTTATGGCTGCAAGGGGCAGTATTGAGTAGCCAGTTAAATCGTGCCCATTTCAAACGGCCTCGTACTCAATTCTTGCTCGTACAATATGCATATTATTATTACTATTGGATAGAAAACACTCACTAGTTTCTAAAACCGTTTGAATTATTTCTCTGAGTGAAACAGAAGTCATTCTGCAGCACACTTCCTGACCAGGAAGTGGAATGTCAGAAATCGATGCTCTGTTCAACTTCATGCCTATACATGGGCGTGATACGTAAGAGTCTACATACACTTCATACACCTTCCCCTGGTTGTCAAGAGGCGGTGAGAGAAAAAATGTCGTGTTTATCTTGGTCTGAGGTGGAATTAAAGCTCTTTGTATGACGTGACCGTCCATTTCCTGTTTCTGGAGCGCGCGAAAGAGGACATGAATTTGCCTTCTGTTTTGCTCTCGTTATGGACGACTAACATCTCCGTCTTAGATTTTATTTGATACATGTGACCATATCATCGTAACGTATGTTTTTTCAATATAGTTTAATCAGATTATTGAAATTTTTTCGGGAGTTTTGCCGTGTTCCGTTCTCTGACTTTGTTGACGTTGGAGTGATCCGTGCCACTTGGCAAGTGCCCATGCTAAATGAAGAGGGATATTTGCCGTTCCAGATCAAAACAACGACTGTTCTGGACAAAGGACACCTTGTCCAACATTCTGACGGAAGATCACCAAAAGTAAGAAACATTTTATGATGCTATTTCTAATATCTGTCGTGCATGTGAACTGGTCGTGGGCGCCCAAGTGTTTCTGGCTATTGTGGCTACGCTAATATAACGCTACATTTTGTTTTCGCTGTAAAACATTTAATAAATCGGAAATATTGTCTGGAATCACAAGATGCCTGTCTTTCAATTGCTGTACACTATGTATTTTTCAGAAATGTTTTATGATGAGTAATTAGGTATTTGACGTTGGTGTCTGTAAATATTATGGTTGCTTTCGGTGCAATTTCTGATTGTAGCTGAAATGTAAACTATGATTTATACCTGAAATATGCACATTTTTCAAACAAAACATATGCTATACAATAAATATGTTATCAGACTGTCATCTGATGAAGTTGTTTCTTGGTTAGTGGCTATTTATATCTTTATTTGGTCGAATTTGTGATAGCTACTGATGGAGTAAAGAACTGATGGAGTAAGAAAAGTGGTGTCTTTTGCTAACGTGGTTAGCTAATAGATTTACATATTTTGTCTTCCCTGTAAAACATTTAAAAAATCGGACATGTTGGCTTGATTCACAAGATGTGTACCTTTCATATGCTGTATTGGACTTGTTAATGTGTGAAAGTTAAATATTTAAAAAAAATATCTTTTGAATTTCGCGCCCTGCACTTGAGCTGGATGTTGTCATAAGTGTACCGGTGTCGGGCTGCACCCCAAACAGGTTAATAGAGAAAAATGCTTTAAACTCTGTAATAAAATATGATGTGAATGTATGGTCTTGTAACGGCAGTCTATTTCGTCCTCCTCATCGGACGAGGAGAGGCGAGAAGGATCGGAGGACCAATGTACAGCGTGGTAAGTTTCCATGATTTAATAACATGAAAACAATATACATTTACAAAATAACAAAACAAACTAACCGTCACAGTCCCGTGTGGCACAAACACTGACACAGAAAACAACCACCCACAAAATCCCAACACAAAACAAGCCACCTATATATGATTCTCAATCAGGGACAACGATTGACAGCTGCCTCTGATTGAGAACCATATTAGGCTGAACACAGAAACAGACAAACTAGACACACAACATAGAATGCCCACCCAGCTCACGTTCTGACCAACACTAAAACAAGCAAAACACATAAGCACTATGGTCAGGACGTGACATTTCTTTAAGGATCTTTGTATTCAACCTCCAATGTCTTGACAGATTGAATGCCCCGTTGAGTTTTATGTCCAGGATCACCTCCGCATGATCAGATATGACTATGCTTCCTATCCTAGCGAATAATACGAACTGCAAAGACGTCCTGGGCACAAAAAAGTAATCTATTCTAGTCTGACATCCATGAGGTGCAGAGAAAAAAGTGAACTCTCTGTTGGAGGGGTGAAAAGTTCTCCAAACATCAGCATACCCCAGATCATCACAGATAGCTTTAAGTGACTTAGCTCGAGGAGAGAGTGAAGCTATACCGCTGGGAAACTTATCAATAAGGGGGTTCAACAAACAATTAAAATCTCCAACAACTGCAGTGTCTGAGTTTAATTCTGAAAAGTCTAGAAATACCTTAGTGAGGAAATCAGGGGGGTGGGCAGGGGGGAAGTAAATATTCATTGTGCCCTTGTAAAGTACCATTAATTATAACAAAGCGACCAAATTTATCTTTCACACAATTCAAGACCTTAAGTGGTAAATTCTTTTTCACAAGAATTGCTACACCTCTACTTCTGGATGTAAATGATGAGAAAAACACTTGATCAAACCCCCCTTGTTGTAATTTCAGATGCTCCTTATCATCCAAATGAGTTTCTTGCAACAGGGCAATATCAATATTTTCTTTTTTTAAAAAAGACAGTACCTTCTTCCTTTTAATGGGATTATGGCTCCCTCTAATGTTCCATGTACATACACGCAGTCGGTTACCTGCCATTGCACTTTGACCATTCAATATCCAGACTGAATCCCACTGTAAAAATGGGGTGGTACCTTTTTCCATGTGTTGAACTCTCTTCTATCTCACCGAGCATAAACAAATGATATGAACCCTGAACTCTAACTATACTAAACCAACAATTAAACATGTAAAGATCCAAAAGGGGGTTTTCCCACTAGCTAACATGCAGGAGATTTCAACTTTCCAATGTAGACTCTTAAGTCTGCATTGCCACTCAATAGCCTCATCCTTTATACATATGAAAATGAAAATCAATATATGAAGATTGAGGCTCTTCCACCTAAAACCAAGCCTGGGCACCAATATAGATTCACCCATATCTCAGCCTGAGCTATAGCGGCAGTTACTTTAGCAAGAAAAATAATAAAAATATGAATATTACTGAACCGGAGCATGTGAGAACTCACACCACTGTTTCACGATCAGATTCAAATAAAATAATAAAGTTATCCAATGCTGCGGCAGCGCAGCATAACTTATTTAGCCAATTCTACCACTTTTTCAAGCTAGGAGATTAATGAAAAAATATAAATTTACGAATGCCACGGGAGCTCGCTGAAACACAGTGTTCTCTCTACGGCGCCATTTTGTCCCCCATTTGACACTGTTTTGAAAATCGAGTTCTCATTTCCTGTTTTGACCTCTTCTCAGGTTTTTGTCTGCCAAATGAGTTCTGTTATACTTACAGAAATAATTCAAACAGTTTTAGAAACTTCAGAGTGTTGTCTATTCAATAGTAATAATAATATGCATGTATTACCTTCTGGGACAGAGTAGGAGGAAATTTCGTTTGGGCACGCAATTTGTTCAAAGTGGAAACACTGCCCCCTATACCGATGAAGTTAATCGAACAAAAGGACCATTTGTGATGTTTATGGGACATATTCGAGTGCCAACAAAATAATCTCTTCAAAGGTAAGGCATGATTTATATTTTATTTCTGCGTTTTGTGTCGTGCCTGCAGTGTTGAAATATGCTACTCTCTTTGTTTACTGTTGTGCTATCATCAGATAATAGCATCTTATGTTGGCTGGATTCACAACGAGTGTAGCTTTAATTTGGTATCTTATATGTGTGATTTAATGAAAGTTTGATTTTATAACATTTTTTTGAATTTGTCGCTCTACATTTTGGATATGAGGATATGTGGATACGCTACCGTCCCACATATCCCAGAGAGGTTAAATCTTGGTTGCAATTGGGTCTTCCAAATGGACAATGACCCAAGCATACTTCCAAAGTTGTGGCAAAATGGCTTAAGAACAACAAAGTCAAGGTATTGGATTGGCCTTTACAAAGCCCTGACCTCAATCCTACCAAAAATTTGTGGGCAGAACTGAAAAGGTGTGTGCGAGCATGGATGCCTACTAACCTGACTCAGTAACACCAGCTCTGTCAGGAGGAATGGGCCAAAATTCAGCTTTTGAAGCTTTTGAAGGCTACCCGAAATGTTTGACCCAAGTTAAACAATTTAAAGGCAATGCTGCCAAATACAAATTGAGTGTACTTAAACTTCTGACCCACTGGGAATATGATGAAAGAAATAAAAGCAGAAAAAAATTATTTGCGTGTCACGTTCTGACCCTAGTTCTTTTGTTATTTCTTTGTTTTAGTGTGGTCAGGGCGTGAGTTGGGTGGGTTATCTATGTTCGTTTTTCTATGTTGGTTTTTTCGTTTGGCCTGGTATGATTCTCAATCAGAGGCAGGTGTTGTTAGTTGTCTCTGATTGAGAATCATACTTAGGTAGCCTTTTTCCACCTGGGTTTCGTGGGTGGTTATTTTCCGTGTCAGTGTTTGTTCCACACGGAACTGTTTCGGTTTGTATTTCACGTGTCGTTTATTGTTTTTGTTTCTGTGTTCGTTCGTTAATAAAAAGCATGAACACGTACCACGCTGCGCATTGGTCCTCCGATTCTTGTTACTACTCCTCCTCAGATGAGGCGGAGGACAGCCATTACAGAACCACCCACCACAACCGGACCAAGCAGCGTGGTAACGGGCAGCAGCAGCAGCAGCGATCGCAGGACTCCTGGACCTGGGAGGAGATTCTGGACGGAAAGGGACCCTGGGCACAGGCTGGAGAGTATCGCCGCCCCAAGGCTGAGCTGGAGGCAGTGAAAGCGGAGAGGCGGCGGTATGAGGAGGCTGCACGAAAGCGCGGCTGGAAGCCAGAGAGGCCGCCCCAAAAATGACTTGGGGGGGCACACGGGGAGTGTGGCTAAGCCAGGTAGGAGACCTGAGCCAACTCCCCGTGCTTACCGTGGAGAGAGAGGGACCGGGCAGGCACCATGTTATGCCGTGAGGCGCACGGTGTCCCCGGTGAGTAGGCATGGCCCGGTGCGGTACATAGCAGCGCCTCGTATTGGCCGGGCTAGAGTGGGCATCGAGCCAGGTGCCATGAAGCCAGCTCAACGCATCTGGTCTCCAGTGCGTCTCCTCGGGCCGGGGTACATGGCACCAGCCCTACGCATGGTGTCCCCGGTTCGCTAGCACAGCCCAGTGTGGCCTATTCCACCTCGCCGCACTGTTTTGGCTACGCGGAGCATTCAGCCAGGTAGGGTTGGGCAGGCTCGGTGCTCGAGACCTGTAGTGCGCCTCCACAGTCCGGTCTATCCGGTGCCACCTCCATGCACCAGCCCTCCGGTGGCAGCCCCCCGCACCAGGCTGTCTCTCCGTCTCCTCACTACAGGTGCTCCCGCCTGTCCAGCGCCGCCTGAGTCTCCCTCCAGTCCAGCGCCGCCTGAGTCTTCCTCCAGTCCAGCGTCGCCTGAGTCTCCCTCCTGTCCAGCGTCGCCTGAGCCGTCCATCTGTCCAGCGCCGCCTGAGCCGTCCGTCTGTCCAGCGCCGACTGAGCCGTCCGTCTGTCCGGCGGCGCCTGAGCCGTCCGTCTGTCCAGCGCCGCCTGAGCCGTCCGTCTGTCCAGCGCCGCCTGAGCCGCCCGTCTGTCCGGAGCGGCCAGAGCCGCCCGCCAGTCCGGAGCTGCCAGAGCCGCCCTTCAGTCCGGAACTGCCCTTCAGTCCGGAGCTGCCCCTCAGTCCGGAGCTGACCCTCAGTCCGGAGCTGCCCCTCAGTCCGGAGCTGCCCCTCCGTCCGGAGCTGCCCCTCAGTCCGGAGCTGCCCCTCAGTCCAGAGGCGCTCCTCAGTCCAGTGGGGCCTTTTATTAGGGTCCTCGGTCCAAGGTCGAAGGCGAGGGTTGCCGCTCTAAATAGGCCAATGAAGAGGGCAATGACTATGGTGGAGTGGGGTCCACGGCCCGCGCCAGAGCCGCCACCGTGGACAGATGCCCACCCAGACCCTCCCCTATAGGTTCAGGATTTGCGGCCGGAGTCCGCACCTTGGGGGGGGGGGGGGGGTACTGTCACGTTCTGACCCTAGTTCTTTTGTTATTTCTTTGTTTTAGTGTGGTCAGGGCGTGAGTTGGGTGGGTTATCTATGTTCGTTTTTCTATGTTGGTTTTTTCGTTTGGCCTGGTATGATTCTCAGAGGAAGGTGTCGTTAGTTGTCTCTGATTGAGAATCATACTTAGGTAGCCTTTTTCCACCTGGGTTTCGTGGGTGGTTATTTTCCGTTTCGGTTTGTATTTCACGTGTCGTTTATTGTTTTTGTTTCTGTGTTCGTTCGTTAATAAAAACCATGAACACGTACCACGCTGCGCATTGGTCCTCCGATCCTTGTTACAGGACAGCCGTTACATTGCGCTACTATTATTCTGACATTTTACATTCTTAAAATAAAGTGGTGATCCTAATTGACCTAAGACAAGGAATTTTTACTAGGATTAAATGTCAGGAATTTTGAAAAACTGAGTTTAAATGTAGTTGGCTAAGGTGTATGTAAACTTCCGACTTCAGCTGTGTGTTCCGGGTAGACTCTGAGAATAACATTAACATATACACGGACAGCATGACTGAGTTCATCAGGAAGTGTATTAGGGATGTTATTCCCACTGTGACTATTATAACCTACCCAAACCAGAAACCATGAATGATGGCAGCATTGGTGAAAAACTGATGCGGCGAACCATCACATTTAACCATGGCAAGGTGACTTGGAATATGGTTGAATACAAACAGTGTAGTTATTCCCTCCGCAAGGCAATCAAACAGGCAAAATGCCATTACAGAGACAAAGTGGACTCGCAATTCAATGACTTGGACACGAGACGTATGTGGCAGGGTCTACAGACAATCACGGATTACAAAGGTAAAAACAGCCACGTCGTGGACACAAGCTAAACACTTTCTTCGTCTGGTTTGAGGATAACACAGTGCCACTGACCTAGCCCGCTCCCAAGGACTGTCTGTTAAGCGTGTTAACTCTAACAAGGCTGCCGGCCCAGATGGCATCCCTAGCTGCGTCCTCAGAGCATGCACAGACCAGCTGGCTCTAATGGTTATAGACATATTCAATCTCTCCCTATCCCAGTCTGCTGTCCTTACTTGCTTCAAGATGTCCACCATTGTTCCTGTAGCCAAGAAAGCAAAGGTAACTCAACTAAATGACTATCGCCCTGCAGCACTCACTTCTGTCATCATGTAGTGCTTTGAGAGGCTAGTTAAGGATCATATCAACTGTACCTTACCTGACACCCTAGACCCACTTCAATTTGCATACCGCCCCAATAGATCCACAGATGATGCAATCGCACTGCACACCGGCCTATCCCATATGCACAAGAGGAATACCTATGTAAGAATGCTGTTCATTGGCTATAGCTCAACATTCAACACCATAGTACCCTCCAAGCTCATCATTCAGCTTGAGGCCCTGGGGCTCAACCCCGCCCTGTGCATCTGTGTCCTGGACTTCCTGACGGGCCACCGCCAGGTGGTGAAGGTAGGAAACAACACCTCCTCTTCACTGATCCTCAACACCGGGGCCCCACAAGGGTGCGTCCTCAGCCCCCTCCTGTACTCCCTGTTCACCCATAACTGCGTGGCCATGCACGCCTTCAACTCAATCATCAAGCTTGCAAACGACACAACAAGTAGTAGGCCTGACTACCAACAATGACGAGACAGCCTACAGGGAGTAGGTGAGGGCCCTGGCAGAGTGGTGCCAGGAAAATAACCTCTCACTCAACGTCAACAGCTGATCGTGGACTGTATCAAACAGCAGAATGAGCAAGTCTCTATCCACATCGACAGGACTGCAGTGGAGAAGGTGGAAAGCTTCAAGTTCCTCGGCATACACATCACTGACAATCTGAAATGGTCCACCCACACATGCAGCATGGTGAAGAATGCGCAACACCGCCTTTTCAACCTCAGGAGGCTAAAGACATTTCGCTTGGCCCCTAAGACCCTCGCAAACTTTTACAGATGCACAATTGAGATCATCAAGGACATCAACCACCCGAGTCATGGCCAGTTCACCCCGCTACCATCCAGAAGGCGAGGTCAGTACAGGTCCATCAAAGCTGGGACCGAGAGACTGAAAAACAGCTTCTAACTCAAGGCCATCAGACTGTTAAATAGCCATCACTAGCCGGCTACCACCCGGTTACTCAACCCTGCACCTTAGAGGCTGCTGCCCTATATACAATAACATTTAATCACTTATCACTTTAATAATGGAACACTAGTCAGTTTAATAATGTTTTCATAGAGCTCATTACATGTCTATATACTGCATTCTATTCTACTGTATTTGAGTCAATGCCACTCCGACATTGCTCATCCTAATATTTATATATTTCTTGAGTCCATTCTTTTACTTTTAGATGTGTGTGTATTGTTGTGAATTGTTGTATACTACTGCACTGTTGGAGCTAGGAATATAAAGCTAAATATATGTATTTGACCAATACAATTTGATTTTGATTTGATTTTACCATAGCTACTAGAACTAAAGTGTTAGTAAACCTGCTACAATCATGCAGTACAGTGTACAGTCAGCAGTAAGCAGTTTAGCAGTTACACCAGTGGGCCCCGGTGGCAATAACTTAATACAACCAAAAGCTTATATTGATTTGGAAGAGTTCCAGTGTTGGAAAGCCATAGCCAGCTAGCTAACATAGCATCCCTCTCTGTTTGAGCAGGGTGTTTAAGTACGCTAAAATAGCTAACTGCATTCTCTAGCTAATTGAAAGTGAAGTTAAAAAATATATATTTCTCTCTCTCTCTCCCTTTATCTTATTTCTCCTTCATTTTTAACGAAATGAATTTGTTCAAAACTGTTCAACTATTGTCTTTCTCTCTCTGAGTCAACTACTGACAACATTTTATGCACAGCAGTGCTAGCAGGCTGTAGCTTATGCTTTCAGTACTAGATTCATTCTCTGATCCTTTGATAGACAACATGACATGCTGCAAGTGCACTGATAAGTTGGAGGACGTCCTCCAGAAGTTATCAAAATTATTGTGTAAGTCTATGGAAGTTGGTGAGAACCATGAGCCTCCTAGGTTTTGTATTGAAATCAATGTACCCAGAGGAGGACGGAAACTAGCTGTTCTCCGGCAACCGAGTGCTGTTACGGCTACTGTAGACTACTGACTACGGCTACTGTTTTAATAGATTAAATCGGTGATGTGAATGTATTTAGCATAGTTTTATCTAAAAATTACAACTTTTTAAATATTTAACTACTTGTATTAAATTCACTGAGGAGAATGGTCTTCTGGTTCCTCCTCTGAGGAGCCTCCACTGGACCACAAGCCCCACGGGACTCGTCTAAAGTCAGTACCTCCGATGTGACAATCCGTTTGGGCTACAAACTAATACAAACACTCTCACAAACACAAAGGTGATCTCTGTTTTCCTATACAACCCCCACCAGTGTCACTGGACTCGTCTGAAGGTAACCCGGTACCTGTTTTTTTTTTTTTTTTGTCGTTTTGTGCTAACAAAAAAAGAGGTTATATGTGTCCGAAAAACTAAAATATTGTTATATCTCCTAGATATTTAGTATAGTAAATATACTATAGTTTGAAGTGACAGACACTTCCTATTGATTTATTTGTTGACTGTCTTTTTTGCCATTTAGTAATGTGTTACTCAATGAATTTCTATGGGCTATAGTAGTAAAAGCCAAATTCAATATTGTAACGTCCTGACCAGAGTTCTTATGTGTTGTGCTTGTTTTAGTGTTGGTCAGGACGTGAGCTGGGTGGGAATTCTATGTTGTGTGTCTAGTTTGTCTGTTTCTGTGTTCAGCCTAATATGGTTCTCAATCAGAGGCAGCTGTCAATCGTTGTCCCTGATTGAGAATCATATATAGGTGGCTTGTTTTGTGTTGGGATTTTGTGGGTGGTTGTCTCCTGTGTCAGTGTTTGTGCTACATGGGACTGTGACGGTTAGTACGTTTGTTGTTTTGTATTCTTGTCTAGTTTTCATGTCATTAAATTATGGAAACTTACCACGCTGTACATTGGTCCTCCGATCCTTCTCGCCTTTCCTCGTCCGATGAGGAGGACGACTTAGACTGCCGTTACAAATATTTTATCAAATCATTTTTTAATATATTATTTTATACCTACAAGGGTCCAATATTTTAAATCAAATAGCTAAATGATCCATGCCAAACATTACTACATGATACTTTACGTACAACTGCTATACCATGAGTGAATTAATATTGCATACAAATCTAGTGCACAAAATATTGCATAACTCTCCCCTCCAGACACTTGCACTGGATTCGAACCTAATGTCAGGTGTTCATTACTTATAATCCATACTCTTGGCATTGCATCAGACACGATTCCCACCTTTAGGAACTTATTCACTAAGTCAATCAGATTTGATTTGAGCCAAGAAATCAGTTCAGATAAATTACGCCAACGGAATGACTCAGTTGAAGCAAAATCCCTCTGATAATTTATCCTCAAAGGATGTGTCCCAAATAGCACCCTATTCCCAATATAGTGCACTACTTTTAGCCAGGGTCCGTAGCGCTCTGGTCATAAGAAATGCACCATGTAGGGAATATGGTGCCATTTGGGATGTAGCCAAGGTCTGCATACCACTAAGATGTTACAACATAACATACAGGCCGTTATTTAATGATCTTAATAAACATTGCTACCTCTTTAAAATCAACACCAACACAG
Organism: Salvelinus namaycush; assembly: GCF_016432855.1. NCBI lineage: Eukaryota > Metazoa > Chordata > Actinopteri > Salmoniformes > Salmonidae > Salvelinus > Salvelinus namaycush. Next base: position 9,305,380 of record NC_052339.1, read on the forward strand.
GCTCATTAAATCAAAACAGCAGCATCACATGCAGCCAAAATGTTAACACCTCACCATCAAGCTAATACGGCATGGCAGTGACACATTGTCATATCATGCTATTGAATTCCATTTGACATGGTGGGAAGTTTAAACATGTCACTTCTTTAAAATCCATCATCATAGCTAAAGTTGAATCGACGCTAACACCCTCAGACAGACAGGGTGTGTGTCCTTACTTGACAGTGTTGACACTTGGCTGGTCAGAGTGGGTCTAGTATGAATAAAAAACGAATTGTGGTGTGCATAGTTTTAATGGGGTAATCTGGCATTGGTACATCCATTTTTTTTTTACTTTAAAATTAATAATATGGGCCTCCCGGGTGGCGCAGTGGTCTAGAGCACTGCATCGCAGTGCTAGCTGCGCCACCAGAGTCTCTGGGTTCGCGCCCAGGCTCTGTCGCAGCCAGCCGCGACCGGGAGGTCCGTGGGGCGACGCACAATTGGCTTAGCGTCGTCCGGGTTAGGGAGGGTTTGGCCGGTAGGGATATCCTTGTCTCATCGCGCTCCAGCGACTCCTGTGGCGGGCCGGGCGCAGTGCGCGCTAACCGAGGGGGGCGGGTGCACGGTGTTTCCTCCGACACATTGGTGCGGCTAGCTTCCGGGTTGGAGGCGCGCTGTGTTAAAGAAGCAGTGCGGCTTGGTTGGGTTGTGCTTCAGAGGACGCATGGCTTTCGACCTTCGTCTCTCCCGAGCCCGTACGGGAGTTGTAGCGATGAGACAAGATAGTAATTACTAGCGATTGGATACCACGAAAATTGGGGAGAAAAGGGGATAACATTTATAAAAAAAATATATATATATATATAAAAAATAAAATAATAATATGCAGTCATTGAATTTTGAACAACATAATTTATACAACCCCGGATTGCCCCTTAAACCCTGCCTCTGAATGTGTTCCGCTCCTGCAGCTCGGACCTATCACCTCTGCTTGAACACCCACTTTGCTCTCACTGAAGTCTCCAAATACCAAATATCAGACCGATTCACCGCTTTTCAGTAGTAACTGTATGAGGCCAGAGAGAGTTGAACTAACCCATGACATGGTATTTACTGTATTTACATAGTGTTAGTTGCAATAGTTTGCCGGAGTCGTAGAGCCACAGACCTAGGCAACAAACAATTGAATTGATTTGTATTTCTCTCCATATTACAGTTTATTCACCTTAGATATAGTGGGGTTAATGCTTAGTGCTTTGAGGTTTTGACCACTTTATAGATAGCGTGGAAATTATGATCATCTTTAAAACACACTCCTGTGTTTTTGAAGACATTTCTTGTGCCAAGTTTTAATGTCACATGCACAAGTACAGTGAACTACTTTTTTTGCATGCTCTAAAACCAACAATGCAGTAATCAATATCAAAGTAGTACTACAGATAACATAAGGTTGAACAAAAACACAAAATAGATATAAATAAGAATATTTTGAAATAAGAATATAAATAACAATAGCCAAAGAATAGTTTGCCAATTTTGGGGTTGTGTCTTACCTAATAATAGCACACGTCTCCAAAAGAGATTGATCATTTGAGCCAATAAATGAAAGAAACAAATTGCGTAGAGCCCTTTAACTGCATTCCAAAAATGGTGAAACTCACATTAGCATATGCTTCTGATTTGCAATGCTTTCTGAAACAAGGCCACTTTTCTGAAAACACATTAGTTGCTCAGTGCACTCAGATTAGTTTTGCATTTCTCAGGACTGCTTTGCCAATGTAGGCCTCAAATCCATGGGCAAAATTGAGTCCCAAAACGCCTTGCCTTTCTGTTATTCAAACTACGGCTTCCAAAAACAGATGCGTTTCATTGCTCCTTTTAATTCCATCCTTCCTCTTGCAATTCCCATTATTAGAGTAATCTGTTCAAATGCTATCTCTGTGACCCAACTGTAATTTCACTTCTAATTCTGATTTGCATTTCAAACATAACATTCCCCTATGCCAATGTCTCATTTGCTCTCTCAATTGAAAAAGCATTAGCATAGGTAACATAGTTTTCCTCAAACTTCTCATCCATCTCTTCATGTTGTTGCTGCTGCTCTCTTCTGGTGTTCTGTCATATTATTAGAATGTCATTAGCTGTTAGATTATAGGTTGAAAAATATTTGTCTCTGGTTTCTCTGCCGCTCTGCCAGTCCTTGGAGTTCCTCTCACGAACACATAGACATAAAGTGTCTTCGTTTAGGGGTCTCCTTGAAGTGTCTAAATGATCGGTAATGGGTGCTTGGATCGCTGAAATTTGCCATCTTGATTGTGCCCATCAGGGGGTCATGCTCATCACTTAAGAGGCAACTCAATCTCCCCTCAGCATGAGTAAAGGCATAGAAAAAAAACTTTTATCATAACATTTTAAGCTGTGAGGCAATCAGTGGCAGACAGAGGCAGAGATAGGTTGCATCCAGATTTTCCACCATTCCCCAAAAGTGTGCACTTGCACACTTCCTGTTAAGGATTGACAAACATTTCAAAACAGGATTTAAAAGCATTGGATTGGAGTAAGGAGTTTCCACCATTGTTACATCTAAGGTGGGGAGTGTGCAAGTGCACACTTCAGAAGAAGGGAGGAGTATTAGGACGCATAGAGATAGGGAGGGATAGAGAATGGAAAAAAGAGAGAGAGAGACAGGATTACAGGAAACATCTGTCTAGGCGGAGAGACAGATGCCCCCAAAAACGTGTAATAATCACTCACCATGGTATCTCCCACCATCGACTGATTCAAGCACAGAAGAGATTGTCACTGCTACATATGAGGGGGATTTTTTTTAAGGCAGTCGGAGGGAAAAGCAATCTACTTTCAGGAAAATACATAATGTGAAGACTGATTTTTTAGTGTGGAATTTTATTGAAGTGGGGATGATATATACATTTCAGTTACATCCGAATTGCTGCTTTTAGTGGAATTGTCATATAAAAAGAGGGGGTGGTGGTGGGAGTGGAGACAAGGTTAAGGACACATACAAGTAACGGCCAAAATAAAGGAAACATCGACATAAGGTGTCTTACCCCGCTTACTACACCAATGAGAAAATATTTCTAACAGTCTAATAAATATATTTCATATACAGTCCATTCGGAAAAGTATTCAGACCCATTCTTTTTCAACATTTTGTTACATTACAGCCCTTTTCTAAAATTGATATAACAGTTTTTCCCCCTTATCAATATACACACGATACCCCATGATTACAAAACAAAACAGGTTTCTAGAATTTTTTTCAAATGTACAGTACCAGACAAAAGTTTGGAGACACCTACTCATTCAAGGGTTTTACTTATTTTTTTACTATTTTCTACATTGCAGAATAATAGGGAAGACATCAAAACTATGTATTACCACATATGGAATCAGGTAGTAACCAAAAAAGTGATAAACAAATCAAAATGTATTTGATATTTTAGATTCTTCAAAGTAGCCACAATTTGCCTTGATGACAGCTTTGCACAATCTTGGCATTCTCTCAACCAGCTTCACCTGGAATACTTTTCCAACAGTCTTGAAGGAGTTCCCACATATGCTGAGCACTTGTTGGCTGGTTTTCCTTCACTCTGCTGTCCAACCTATCCCAAACCATCTCAATTGTGTTGAGGTTGGGTGCTTGTGGAGGCCAGGTCATCTGATGCAGCACTCCATCACTCTTTTTCTTGGTCAAATATCCCTTACACAGCCTGGAGGTGTGTTGGGTCATTGTCCTAATGAAAAACAAATGATAGTCCCACTAAGCGCAAACCAGAAGGGATGGCGTATAGCTGCAGAATACTGTGGTAGTCATTGCTGGTTATGTGTGCCTTGAATTCTAAATAAATCACCAACAGTGTCACAAGCAAAGCACCCCCACACCATCACACTTCCTCCATGCTTCATGGAGTGAACCACACATGCAGAGATCATCCGTTCACCTACTCTGCGTCTCACAAAGTCACAGCGGTTGGAACCAAAAATCTCAAATTTGGAATCATCAGACCAAAGGACAGATTTACACTGGTCTAATGTCCATCGCTTGTGTTTCTTGGCCCATGCAAGTCTCCTCTTCTTATTGGTGTGCTTTAGTAGAGTTTTCTTTTCAGGAAATCGACCATGAAGGCCTGATTCGCGCAGCTTCCTCTGAAAAGTTGATATTGGGATTTGTCTGTTTCTTTAACTCTGTGAAGCATTTATTTTGGCTGCAATCTGAGGTGCAGTTAACTCTAATGAACTTATTCTCTGCAGCAGATTTATCTATGGGTATTCCTTTCCTGTGGCGGTCCTCATGAGAGCCAGTTTCATCATTGCACTTGGTGGTTTTGCGACTGCACTTGAAGAAACTTTTAAAGATCTTGACATTTTCCGGATTGACTGACCTTCATGCTTTAAAGTAATGATGGATTGTCGTTTATTTTTGCTTATTTGAGCCGTACTTGCCATAATATGTACTTGACATTTTAGCAAATAGGGCTATCTTCTGCATACCACCCCTACCTTGGTACAACACAATTGATTGGCTCAAACGCATTAAGAAGGAAAGAAATTCCACAAATTAACTTTTAACACGGCACACCTGTTAATTGAAATGCATTCCAGGTGACTACCTCATGAAGCTGGTTGAGAGAGTGCCAAGAGTGTGCAAAGCTGTGATCAAGGCAAAGGGTGGCTACTTTGAAGAATCTCAAATGTAAAATACATTTGGATTTGTTTAACACTTTTTTGGTTACTACATTTTTCCATATGTCTTATTTCATAGTTTTGATGTTGTCACTATTATTCTACATTGTAGAAAATAGTACAAATATAGAAAAACCCTTGAATGAGTAGGTGTGTCTAAACTTTTGACTGGTATTGTATATACAGTAAAAATAAAAAACTGGGGAAAAAGCATTAACATAAATATTCAGACCCTTTAATCAGTTCTATGATGAAACACCTTTGTGAGCATTGCTGCACAGCTTTTTCCAGGTCTCTCCAGAGATGTTCGATCTGGTTCAAGTCCGGGCTCTGGCTGGGCCACTTTAAGGACAATCAGAGACTTGTCACGAATCCACTGCTAAATTGTCTTGGCTGTGTTGTCCTGTTGGAAGGTGAACTTTTGCCCCATTCTGAGGTCCTGAGTGCTCTGGAGCAGGTTTTCATCAAGGATCTCTCTGTACTTTGCTCTGTTCATCTTTATCTCGATCCTGACTAGTCTCCCAGTCCCTGCCACTGAAAAACATCCCCACAGTATGATGCTGCCTCCACCATTCTCCACCATAGGGATGGTGCTAGGTATCCTCCAGACCTGACACTTGGAATTCAGGCCAAAGAGTTCAATCTTGGTTTCATCAGACCAGAGAATCTTGTTTCTCGTGGTTTGAGAGTCCTAGGTGCTTTTTTGGCAAACTCCAAGAGGGCTGTCATGTGCCTTTTACTCAGGAGTGGCTTCCGTCTGGCCACTCTACCATAAAGGCCTAATTGGTGGTGTACTGCAGAGATGGTTGTCCTTCTGGAAGGTTCTCCCATCTCCACAGAGGAACTCTGGAGCTCTGTCAGAGTGACCATTGGGTTCTTGGTCACCTCCCTGACCAAGGGTCTTCTCCCCGATTTCTCAGTTTTGCCGGGTGGCCAGCTCTAGGAAGAGTCTTGGTGGTTCCAAACTTCTTCCATTTAAGAATGATGGAGGCCACTGTGTTATTGGGGACCTTCAATGCTGCCAAAATGTTTTGGTACCCTTCCCCAGATCTGTGCCTCGACACAATCCTGTCTTGGAGCTCTACAGACAATTCCTTCGACCTCATGGGTTGATTTTCGTTGTGACATGCCTTGTCAACTCTAAATACCCGTTTTTGCTTTGTCGTTATGGGGTATTGTGTGTAGATTGATGATGAAAAATAATAATTTAATCCCTTTTAGAATAAGGCTGTAACCTAACAAATTGTATAAAAGGGGAAGGGGTCTGAATGCTTACCAAATGCACTGTATGCTATCGGATGAATCATAATTTAGTTGTGTTTATGAATGTCTTGGGTAACATTAGAAAACAAAAAATATATAAATTTCAAAGAACACAATAGCATTTATTAGTTTGTTACTGTAGGCATTCTGTTGCCAGTGCTCACATGTTGTCACGTTCTGACCTTTATTTTTCCTTTGTTTTGTCTTTAGTTAGTATGGTCAGGGCGTGAGTTGGGGTGGGCAGTCTATGTTATGTGTTTCTATGTTTAGGTTTGTCAATTGGCCTGATATGGTTCTCAATCAGAGACAGGTGTTTTGCATTGTCTGATTGGGAACCATATTTAGGTTTCCTGTTTTCACTGTTGGTTTGTGGGTGTTTGTTTCCTGTGTCTGTGTTCGTGCCACAAGGGACTGTTTCGGTTAGGTTACTTTGTTATTTTGTATATTTTGTCGTGTTCAGTTAATTTTATTAAAACATGGACACTTACCACTCTGCGTCTTTGTCCAATCCCTGCTACACCTCCTCTTCAGACGAAGAGGAGGAAACCTGCCGTTACAGAAACACCCACCAACCAAGGACCAAACAGAGTGGTAAAGGACAGCAGCGGCAGAAGACACAGGATTCATGGACTTGGGAGGAGATTCTGGACGGCAAGGAACCCTGTACTCAGCCAGGGGAATATCGCCGTCCCAGGGCTGAGCCGCCAGAGTATCCCGTCTGTCCTGAGCCGCCAGAGTCTCCCGTCTGTCCTGAGCCGCCAGAGTCTCCCGTCTGTCCTGAGCCGCCAGAGTCTCCCGTCTGTCCTGAGCCGCCAGAGTCTCCCGTCTGTCCTGAGCCGCCAGAGTCTCCCGTCTGCCCAGCGCCGTCTGAGCTGCCCGTCTGCCCAGCGCCGTCTGAGCCGCCCGTCTGCCCTGAGCCGCTAGAGCCGCCCGCTAGCCAGGAGCCGCCAGAGCCGTCCGCCAGCCAGGAGCCGCCAGAGCCGCCCGCCAGTCAGGAGCCGCCAGAGCCGCCCGCCAGTCAGGAGCCGCCAGAGCCGCCAGCCAGCCAGGAGCCGCCAGAGCCGCCAGCCAGCCAGGAGCCGCCAGAGCCGCCAGCCAGCCAGGACCCGCAAGAGCCGCCAGTCAGCCAGGACCCGCCAGAGCCGTCAGTCAGCCAGGACCCGCCAGAGCCGCCAGTCAGCCAGGACCTGCCAGAGCCGCCAGTCAGCCAGGAGCTGCCAGAGTCGTCAGGCAGCCAGGAGCTGCCAGAGTCGTCAGTCAGCCAGGACCTGCGAGAGTCGTCAGTCAGCCGGGACCAGCCAGAGTCGTCAGTCAGCCGGGACCAGCCAGAGTCGTCAGTCAGCCAGGAGCTGCCAGAGCTGCCTGTCACGCCGGCGATGCCGGAATTGCTCCTCAGTCCGGAGCTGCCCCTCAGTCCGGAGCTGCCCCTCAGTCCGGAACTGCCCCTCAGTCCAGAGGTGCTTTTCAGTCCTATAAGCCCATTTATTGGTGTTACCAGGGCAAGGTCGGCAGCGAGGATCGCCGCTCGTAAGAGGCCACGGGGGCGGTTAAGGAGGCGGACAAAAATGATGATGAAGTGGGGTCCACGTCCCACGCCAGAGCCGCCACCGTGGACAGACGCCCACCCGGACCCTCCCCTATAGGTTTAGGTTTTGCGGCCGGAGTCCGCACCTTCGGGGGGGCGGGGTACTGTCACGTTCTGAACTTTATTTTCCTTTGTTTTGTCTTTAGTTAGTATGGTCAGGGCGTGAGTTGGGGTGGGCAGTCTATGTTATGTGTTTCTATGTTTAGGTTTGTCAATTGGCCTGATATGGTTCTCAATCAGAGACAGGTGTTTTGCATTGTCTCTGATTGGGAACCATATTTAGGTTTCCTGTTTTCACTGTTGGTTTGTGGGTGTTTGTTTCCTGTGTCTGTGTTCGTGCCACAAGGGACTGTTTCGGTTAGGTTACTTTGTTATTTTGTATATTTTGTCGTGTTCAGTTAATTTTATTAAAACATGGACACTTACCACTCTGCGTCTTGGTCCGATCCCTGCTACACCTCCTCTTTAGACGAAGAGGAGGAAACCTGCCGTTACACATGTGGAGCGCAATGGAACAGCGATTATTCTTGGAAAAAATTATAGACCTCATCTCTTCAATTTTAAATGTTATTTGGCAAAGGTAAGTGTTTTGGAAACCTCAATCTGCTCTTTCTTATTCTATATAGAAATCAGAATGTCTTACCTGCATGTGATTTTATAAAGTAACTTTTTGGTGCTCCTGAAAAAAATGACTTGTCCTCTTAAAATCGCTTATAACACAATATATTCATTTAAATAAATGTATATTAGGGTATTGGATTTTAATTGAATGTTTTTGAATTTATAATGCACAAATGTAATTATTAAATTCATATTTTGAACTTGTATTTCATGATTTGAAACAGAATTGAGTAAATTCAGTTTTAAAATTAAATGTACATTCAAGTTAAATATTTAGATATTCAGTTTCAATATGGTAAATAATGCATTCATTGTTTAGAAACTATAATTTCAAGTTGATCAACGTTTCATATATTCAACTTCTCAGATCCATTCAGATTCAGTTTTCTCAATTCAGATTCAAAACCAGAGACAACATCCTGGTACTTTGCCAGCCAGGAAAGGCACATCCATGCTCCAGTCTTAGCTTTCAGGAATGGGGTCATAGTAGCTTATAGCCAACGCGGTTCAAATGCGGTTTAAACACTAAAGCCAAAATCATAGGAAGAAAGTACATTCAACATGGCACATTGTCTTCAGAAATCATCAGACGCTTCTGTTTACCACAGAGACCATTTGATTCTATTTGTTCTACTCTACCTTTCCTGGCTGGCAAAATGTGAGGATATTTTCTCTGGTTTTGAATCTGAATTTAGATAACTGAATTTGAAAACTGAATCTGAATGCATCGAAGAAGTTGAATGAAACTTTGATCAACTTGAAATTATGGTTTGTAAACTTGATACTAAAATGTTATATTAATTCAGTTCAGTCTCAAATCATGAAATACAAGATCCAGTTATTAATTAAATAATCACATAATTACAATTAAATAAAACATGAAAAAACATTAAATTCAAATGAAATATCCTGTTGGCACTGAAATCGCTCCATACAAAATAAACCAGTATTTACCCAGTGTTGGTTTATTAAATAACCCAAAATTGGGTTGATTTTAACAAAGCATTTTTTGGAGTGCACCTGTGTGGAAGCACCTACTTTCATTATACATTGTATTTTTCATTTACTCAAGTGTTTCCTTTATTTTGACAGTTACCTGTAGAAACATCTCTCTTCACCTGGCTTGGGGTGTTTGGAGGGCCTAGGTCAGGGGTCCCCAACTACGTTCAGCCACGGGCCATTTGTTTCTTGAGTGGATGATCAGGGGGCCGGAACATATTTAAAAATAATTTGTACACTGCACACTGACCGCAAGAAGCCCAAAAATATATAATATTTTACTAAAACATAATCATTTCAAACCTTGATTACATTGGGATACGATCACATCTCTCTATTATACGTGGAATACTTAGAAACATATTTCCAAAATTAAAATGGCCTATACCCCCCCCCACACACACAAAAAAATCATAGATATTTTGTTTTTCTGCTTAGAAAACTTGGGAGGCCAAATCAAATCAGCAGCTTATTGAACAGTGGAGTGAGTGACTGATAGATCTCAAACACTGAGAGCGATGCAGTGGCATGAATCAAATGTCTTCATTCTATTTTCCAAATCGTCCGTGACATACTTTTTTCTGTTCGTCTTCTTTTCAAAACTTCAGTAAAGTTCAGTGGATATACTCCGTAAAATCGGTAATGTTCTGTTTAAATGTCTCTATGCTTTTGTGGCCCTGTGGAATGAAGTTCCGACTTTAGAGAGATGAGAGGCTTAAGAAGTTGTACTCTATATTCCCAGACTGCTCCTGCACTTTGCAGTACTGTGATGTCACTCATTCCTGTCCAGGCCTTTCCAAGGCCATCACTCCGGAACAGTTTGTGATTATTATTCAGCTTTGCGTCCCAAATGGCACCCTGTTCCCTATATAGTTTACTACTTTCGACAATGCCCCATTCAACTCTGGTCAAAAGTAGTGCACTTTATAGGGATTAGGGTGCCATTTAGGATGCATGGAACTGAAATATATATTACTACCAGGACTTCTAATTTTACAGACAGATTTACAATTCACTTATCACATTTTCTCCACTGGACCCACAGTCAGTGTCTTTGCATGCCAGATATCGTCCTGGGAAATTCAATGAAGGGAAGTAGACTTCAAAGAATGACTGCATATAGGTGCAGCTAATGTGGTTAGTAGAAATTATCAAGCCACCAACTAAAGATGAAGTTAATATGTATTTTTCACTTCATAGTGCATTTGAGCTGTCAGATAGGAATGCAATTGGCAGGTCGTAAGGGAAGTTGTTAGGATTTAAAACTTGTAATGTTGGACATCTGCTTTTTTAAAATTTCATCATGATCAGTTCATATTTAGATTATTTTCAGGTAGCTACCTACAGTACCTAGTTATGTCAACCACTCCATCTCCCATGTTTTGGAATATTCACCCTCTGAATGGCACACATGGGTCTTTCTATAAATAAATGGGGCCAATATGGGATAACATTTGGGATAACAAATGGTCCAGCGCCCACATCACTCTCCGCCACATGGCTTCTAACTGCACCATTTTGTTTCTCTCCATCGCCCACACACATTCAAAATGTAGATAATAAAGCATTTTACTTTTCCGTTGTGTTAACGACAGACGATTGGTTGATTACCAGTTTAAAGTATACATTTTTTCAAGATGATTGACAAGAAAAGTATAGTGCAACCCATCGGTTATCTCACTGCACCCTCACATGCCATGTCTTGAAATATGCAGACAGGTTATAAAGTACATTTACTTTGGAATACTTCTGACAACCAACTTTCTAACTCCGCCCATATGACATCATAACATTCCCAGAAGGCATGGATTATTGAGTCATTGTTAGTTTTACACTTAAGACATGACTCGGCCGTTGTGCTGTAGAATTTTTGAGTTTAGTCTATTATGACCTAATTGGTCCCACTTTAAATGACATTCAGCTTATAAAGCCTTCATAATGCTTTTACAAGCGCTACATAAATGTGTTACAAAGTATCATAACCGTGTGACATAATCACCAATGTCTAATAACTCAGTTTTATTTTTTTCTATTTAACTAGGCAAGTCAGTTAAGAACAAATGCTTATTTACAATGACGGCCTACCGGGTACTTTATTTACAATAAATACATTAGGTTTCAAAATGTTCCATACACACAAGCTGCTTATTTCGCTCATATTTTGTATACGAATTTGTTTACATCCCTGTTAGTGAGCATTACTCCTTTGCCAAGATAATCCATTCACCTTAAAGGAGTTGCATATCAAGAAGCTGATTAAACAACATGATCATTACACAGGTGCACCTTGTGCTGTGGACAATAAAATGTGCAGTTTGGTCACACAACACAATGCCAGAGATGTCTCAAGTTTTGAGGGAGCGTGCAATTGGCATGCTGACTGCAGGAATGTCCACCAAAGCTGTTGCCAGAGAATTTAGCAGTACGTCTAACCAGCCACACAACCGCAGACCATGTGTAACCACGCCAGCCCAGGACCTCCACATCCGGCTTCTTCACCTGCTGGATCGTCTGCAGAATTTCTGCACTAACTGTCAGAAACTGTCTCAGCGAAGCTCATCCGCATGCTCATCGTCCTCACCAGGATCTTGACTGCAGCTCGGCATCATAACCAACTTTAGTGGGCAAATGCTTACCTTCGATTTGAAATAACAATTGAGGTAGCTATGTAATCTAACTCAACAATTAACTACTACAAACAAATGAAATTTACAATTAAAGGAAAGGTTAACTTATATTGTTTTTTCTCTGTCCAAAGGCATCACAATTTTGTGAACTCATCACATGTGCACATTGACATTGACGGTTATGTCAAAGTTATGCCACATTTATGAACACTTTATAGAGCATGAAATATGTTTATAGATAATTTGTGACATATTTATGTAGTCTTTATGAAGCCTTTATAAGCTGCATGTCATTTAAAGCGGGGCTGTATAGGTCACCTATCATATGAACATCCTTTTCTGACTCAAATAGGATCCCCTCAAGATTGCTCTGATGTCCTCAAGATTTGAAATCAAAAGTTTGTGATACAAAACTTTTAAATTGCATGTAAATTATTTGAAAATATTGGTCAATCCAAAATTGCTTTTTAAAGCTGTCATGGAAATACATGTATTTCCTATAACCAAGTAATTTATGATTTCTCCACGTTTAGTTTTCCATGTAGACCAATTTATTGGTGAATACTGAAAAGCCTTCCAAGGATTGTTCCATAGGGTTGGGTGTTTAGGGAGTGATATTGTTTGGACCCCAGGAAGAGTAGCTGCTGCATTGGCTGGGGATCTAATAAATACAAATACTGGTTCTTGTAGAATACTTAAATGTTCTTCCATGTTGTTATAGTGTTCTTAACTATGCAGTTGTTGATTTTCTTAGCTTTATCGTTAGAAAATAGGCATGGGGATGACCTCAATGTTGTGCAATTGTATAATTTATGTAATTGTACATACTGTATAGGGCCTAATATAGACAGACCCCCCCAAAGAAATAATAATAATATAAGTATTGCATTGATATTCAAATTAATATTACATTCTAAAATATACGAGAATAATGTGGACATTGTCTGACTAAATAGATTGGATACATGCTTGCCGATTTTTCTGTAGCCTACGCAGGCACGGATAATAAAGCCATGAATAGCATAAGCATTCATCTCACTATCTGAATCAACTTTTGAATCTCACCATCGCTGTTTTTATAATGAGAAAATGACCAAAAAAACAATGTTCCTCTTTTAATGAAAGGATTTGTATGGAAAATCAAGTTGAAGCCAACATTAAATGATGTCGTCGTCATAATAACCGCACGTGGTTTTACTGCAACAGAGCTGCGCAACACCCTTCAATTGAAGCAGTGGGAAACAAACGAAAGTGGCCACCTCTCACAAAAACGGATCAAAAATGAAATCAAGGATAATTATAAGGGAGTAGGACAACTTGTAAATTGGCTACAATAACCACAAGGACTTTTCAAAAACAAATTGAGGAAATGTCTGATTTCCATGGTAGGCCTAGTACTCCAGTCCTTGAATTTCTGAGCTCCAAGTTCATTAAAATTGCAGGTGTAATATGGAAAACCAAATATATTTGTTTACCAGATCATATTGTGAATAAACCCACTAGGCTATGAAATTTGTTGTCATTATATCCAGAATCTTTTATAGGAATAGTGTTGGGCATTGCACAATAATCTATCCTATACAAGTGTGCAAAGTAGGTTGACTCCTTGTCCAATCCGAGGCACAAAATATCTGAAAACATGAACACATTAACTTGATGCTTTCTCTGTTAAATCTAACAAGACTCTGCTGTACATCAAGCAGATGATCAACATCAATTCGCTAAGGATATTAGTTCCAACATGGATAGAGGTACAACTGTCTTCACCAGCATAAGGAATGAGACACCAAAATATTCTGGACATTCCTTGTGAACACCTTTTTCCAGCCCTTGCACTTGCATCTCAACAGCTGTTCGTTGCTTGACTGTTATTCCAAACATTTAATTGCTTCCTGGATCAGATGATGATGTGTGAAAATATCACTGGATAACTAACTAATCAGCTGGACACAAAATGTTATCCAAAAAGTTTTATGCATAATTATTGAATAACGAACATTAATGACTGTAAGGGGTGCGTAACTGGTGGCAGGGAAGTCAGACGCAGGAGAGCAGAACTAGGTAATAGCCGGAGCAGTTTAATTCCAAAACCAACGGCATCAAGAAAATAACAACTTGGGTACAAAACCTGACGCGCACCAGTCAACATGTGCACAAGCACTTACAAACAAACAATACCACACACAGACATGGGCGGAACAGAGGGTTAAATACATAACACGTAATGAGGGACTGAAAACCTATTGTGTGGGAAAACAAGACAAAACAAATGGAAAATGAAAAATGGATCGCGATGGCTAGAAGACCGGTGACGTCGACCGCCGAACACCGCCCGAACAAGGAGAGGAACCGACTTCGGAAGAAGTCGTGACAATGACAGTATTGATTTAGGCTTTAAGTGTAAAGGTGACTCTATCGGTTAGATGCATGCGATTTTGCAATCACATTTATTATTTTGGATTTGTTTTCCCATAAACTGTTTAAGCTAAGAACATAAAAAACATCATAGTTAAGAACACTATAACAAGAAAATTAACCATATTCTACAATACCACTCTCTGAAAACACAACCTTATGGAACAATCCTTGGATAGTTTTTCAGAATTCAGCAATAAATTGGTCCAGATGGAAAACTGAAGGCATGGAAACCGTAAATTACTTGGTACCAGGAAATAACTTTGGACTCACCAATGTAGATAGTTTCAAATACATACAACTTAGAACTTAAAAATAACTGATGTTGGCATAAGATGGAGGGAAAGTTGGTGCATAACAAATGAAATTACAGTTAACAAAAATGTATTCTTAATTTAGTGTAAATGAATGTATCAAATGTATTATATACAGTGTATTCGGAAAGTATTCAGACCCCAATCTACACACAATACACCATAATCACAAAGCAAAAACTGTTTTTTATACATTTTTGCACATTTATAAAAAATAAAAAACTGAAACATCTTATTTACATAAGTATTCAGACGCTTTGCTATGAGACTCGAAATTTACCTCAGGTGCATCCTGTTTCCATTGATCATCCGTGAGATATTTCTCCAACATGATTAGAGTCCACCTGTGGTAAATGCAATTGATCGGACATGATATAAGGTCCACAGTTGACAGTGCATATCAGAGCAAAAACCAAGCCATGAGGTCGAAGGAATCGTCAGTAGCAGTAGAGCCCTGAGACAGGATTGTGTCGAGGCCCCGATCTGGGGAAGGGTACCAAAACATTTCAGCAGCATTGAAGGTCAACAAGAACACAGTGGAATCCATAATTTAAATGGGGGAAACTCTTCAAATACAGGTGTGCCAAGCTTGTAGCATCATACCCAAGACTACTTGAGGCTGTAATCGCTGCCAAAGGCGATTCAACAAAGTACTGAGTAAAGGGTCTGAATACTTACGTAAATGTGATATTTCAGTAAACATTTTTGCTTAGAATTCAAAAATTTGTTTTTTCTTTGACATTATGGAGTATTCTGTGTAGATTGATGGGGGAAAAAACGATTTAATCAATTTTAGAATAAGGCTGTAATGTAAAAATAATTGGAAAATGTGAAGGGGTCTGAATACATTCCGAATGCACTGTTGGAGACAAATTTCACTAATTCTACAGCACAATGGCAGTCATGTCTCAAGAGTAAACCTAATAATGACTCAATAATCCATGCTTTCTAGGAATGCTATGAAGTCCAGAAGTTGTGGGTGGAGGAAGAAAGTTAGCTGTCAGAAGTACTATAATGTAAGTTTACCTTTAATCCGTCTGTCTGCATATTTCAAGACATTGGGTGTAGTGGACAATTCTCTCATCACTCCTCTTCAAAAAATGTACCGTGCCTTCAGAATGTATTGATACCCCTTTGACTCATTCCACATTTTGTTATGTTTCAGCCTTAATTAAGAATGGAATAAATTGATGTTTTTTCTCACTCATCTACACACAATACCCCATGATGATAAAATGAAAGCATGTTTTTATACATTTTAGTGATAATGAAATACAGAAATATCTAATCACAGAAGTTTTCACACCCCTGATGCAATACAGTGGCTTGCGAAAGTATTCACCCCCCTTGGCATTTTTCCTATTTTGTTGCCTTACAACCTGGAATTCAAATCGATTTTTTGTGAGTTTGTATCATTTGATTTACACAACATGCCTACCACTTGAAGATGCCATTTTTTTTTTTGTGATACAAAAAGACAGAAGTTGAGCGTGCATAACTATTCACCCCCCCAAAGTCAATACTTTGTAGAGCCACCTTGTGCAGCAATTACAGCTGCAAGTCTTTTGGGGTATGTCTCTACAAGCTTGGCACGTCTAGCCACTGGGATTTTTGCTCATTCTTCAAGGCAAAACTGCTCCAGCTCCTTCAAGTTGGATGGGTTCCTGCAGGTGTACAGCAATCTTTACGTCATAACACAGATTCTCAATTGGATTGAGGTGTGGGCTTTGACTAGGCCATTTCAAGACATTTAAATGTTTCCCCTTAAACCACTCAAGTGTTGCTTTAGCAGGTCATTGCCCTGCTGGAAGGTGAACCTCTGTCCCAGTCTCAAATCTCTGGAAGACTGAAACAGATTTCCCTCAAGAATTTCCATGTACTTAGCGCCGTCCATCATTCCTTTAATTCTGACCAGTTTCCCAGTCCCTGCCGATGAAATACATCCCCACAGCATGATGCTGCCACCACCGTGCTTTACTGTGGGGAGGGTGTTCTCAGGGTGATGAAAGGTGTTGGGTTTGCGCCGGACTTGGCATTTCCTTGATGGCCAAAAAGCTCAATTTTAGTCTCATCTGACCAGAGTACCTTCTTCCATATGTTTGGGGAGTCTCCCTCATGCCTTTTGGTGAACACCAAATGTGTTTGCTTATTTTTTTCTTTAAGCAATGGCTTTTTTCTGACCACTCTTCCGTAAAGCCCAGCTCTGTGGAGTGTACGGCTTAAAGTGGTCCTATGGACAGATACTCCAATCTCTGCTGTGGAGCTTTGCAGCTCCTTCAGGGTTATCTTTGGTCTCTTTGTTGCCTCTCTGATTAATGCCCTTGCCTGGTCCGTGCGTTTTGGTGTGCGGCCCTCTCTTGGCAGGTTTTTTGTTGCCATATTCTTTCCATTTTTTAATAATGGATTTAATGGTGCTCCGTGGGATTTTATCTGTACTTCTCCACAACTTTGTCCCTGACCTGTTTGGAGAGCTCCTTGATTTTCATGGTGCCGCTAGAATGGTGGTGCCCCTTGTTTAGCAGTGTTGCAGACTCTGGGGCCTTTCGGAACAGATGTATATATACTGGGATCATGTGACAGATCACGTGACACTTAGATTGCACACAGGTGGACTTTATTTAACTAATTATGTGACTTCTGAAGGTATTTGGTTGCACCAGATCTTATTTAAGGGCTTCATAGCAAAGGGGGTGATTACATATGCACGCACCCCTTTTTTGTTTTGGTCCTTAAGTGGTTTTAAAAACACGATTTTTGCACATTCAACTTATTATGTGCCTTGTAAAGAACATGTTTACTCCTGAACTTATTTAGGCTTGCCATAACAAAGTGGTTGAATACTTATTAACTCAATATATTTCAGCTTTTCAATTTTAATACATTTGTTAACATTTTGAAAAACAAATCCAGTGACCAGAAAATCTTCCCGCCGATATCACTCTTCCGCATCCGCATGAGACATCCTGAAAATCGGTCTGTAAGTGCTGTTATTGTTAAGTGGAAATGTGTCAGAGAAACAATGTCTCAGCCGTAAAGTGGTAAGCCACACAAGCTCACAGAACGGGACCACAGAGTGCTGAAGCACATAGCACGTCTGTTCTTCGGTTGCAACACTCATTACTGAGTTCCAAACTGCCTCTGGAAGCAACATCAGCACAATAAATGTTTGTCGGGAGCTTCATGAAATGGGTTTCCATGGCAGAGCAGCCGCACACAAGCCTAAGATCACCGTGTGCAATGCCAAGCATCAGCTGGAGTGGTGTAAAGGTTGCCACCATTGGATCTGGACCATTGGAAACGTGTTCTCTGGACTGATGAATCATGCTTCACCATCTGGCAGTCCAACGGATGAATCTGGGTTTGGCAGATGCCAGGAGGATGCTACCTGCCTCAATGCATAGCGCCAACTGTAAAGTTTGGTGGAGGAGGAATAATGTTCTGGGGCTGTTTTTCATGGTTCGGGCTAGGCATCTTGGTTCCAGTGAAGGGAAAACTTAATGCTACAATATAGTGACATTCTGTGGCAGCAGTTTGGGGACGGTCCTTTCCTGTTTCAGCATGACAATGCCCCTGTACACAAAGGGAAGTCCATACAGAAATGGTTTGTCGAGATTGGTGTTGAAGAACTTGACTGCTATGCACAGAGCCCTGACCTCAACTCCATTGAACATCTTTGACATGAATTGAAACGCCAACTGCGAGCCTGGCCTAATCGCCCAACATCAGTGCCCGAACTCACTAATGCTCTTGTGGCTGAACGGAAACAAGTCCCCAAAGCAATTTTCTAAAATCTTGTGGAAAGCCTTCCCATAACAGTGGAAGCTGTTACATCAGCAAAGGCGGGACCAACTCCATACTAATACCCATGAGTTTGGAATGAGATGTTCAATGAGCAGGTGTCCACATACTTTTGGTCATGTGGTGTATTCTTTTTTATTATTATTACTTGTTAAACAACATGTTTTTCTCTGAGGAATTGCATTATTACAAAATAATATATTTTCAATTTTTTTTGCAAACAATATAGCTCAGTGTTAGTATTATTTATCTTATAGTATTTTTTGCTCATTTTTATCAAAAGTGCCAATAATTTTTGAGGAGTCTGTCTAATAGCAGTCATCTAAATGTGGCCTCGGCATTATGATATTGCCACGAGCAGCACCGCAGATATTGAGATGAATGTATTGCAAGACTTTGCTCACAGACTGTCACACAAAGTACGTATGACCAAAACAGGGATGAAGTTTAACCTCGCTTTTAACTTGCTTAGTTGTTGAGTAAATCAGCCAGATCCAGTGCCTTTCCACATTTTGTTATGTTACAGCCTTATTCTAAAATGGGTAAAAAAAATCCTACACAGACAAAGCAAAAACAGTTTATTTGAAATGTTTGCAAATTTATAATATATATTTTTTAACCCTTTCACACGTACCATCACATGGGTGTGATCATTCTACAATTGGTCCCTGTACCATACGATCACACCGGTGATTAGAACGCTTATTTAGAACGCTTATTTAGAACGGCCAGTTTCGAATGACGCAACAATCAGCATTTGAGCTGGCCACACTGTTTTTTCAGAAACATTTTGCACAAACACAGTCCTTACAAAGTTACGTCCAGAATGTGGGCAGTTTATTTTTGGATGCAATGTTCAGATATTCACAGAAGTATCTACAGCACAACACAATCATCCAAACTGGAAAAATGTAGGCTACATTTGTCCTAGCGCTAACTGAGGAAAGATTGAGGTAACACAAGCAGTCATATTTGTATAACTCTCGCTAACAAACTACAATATGAATTAGCTAATAGAAATGACTATTTAATCACATCACGGGTGAGCTCACCATTGATCGAAATAATTGAGTAAAACACTCTCTAGAAATCGAAATTAATCCGACAATGGGTAGTTTCTGCACGCTGCCATGAGTTTGGTCTGTTTATAGTATGCATGTTCAAGGGGGGGGGGTGTCGTCTACCATCGTTCACATCCCACCATTCATTTCCGGAAGTCCTCAAAAAATTTGTGAACCGTTACTCATCTCATTTTGTTACAGCCCTGCTGTTTGCTTTGATGAGTCCCAGTCTGGAGTGCAACGCCGCTTGCCATTTCCAACTGAGGCAGAGTGCTTCAAGTTGTTTCTGACAGAGGAGCTGGTGGAGACCAATCACTCTGCCTTGGAGCTACAGGAGAAGAGAGAGCCAGGAGTGGGGGGGAAACTCGCTAAATGGGTGACAACCACAATTAGTGAAATGTATACCTTCCTGGTGACAGTCCTTCTCATAGGGATAGTAAAGAAGAACTCCCTAAGAGAAAACTGGAGCACAGATCCTATGTTTGCAACTCCCTTCTTTACCACCCTCTTTTCCCAAGACCGCTTCCTAGTTCTGCTGCGATGCCTGCATTTCATCAACAATGTAACTGCCATCCTAAATGACCCGTTATACAAAAGAAGACCTTTTCTTATCAGCCTGACATCAGCATTTGGTCAGGTCTTTGTGCCATACAAGGACCTATACATTGATGTGTCCCTGATGTTAGGGAAAGGTAGGCTGGCATTCCGTCAATATTTTCCCTCCAAAAGGCACAGGTTTGGAGTCAAGTTCTTTGTCATGTGCGATGTAAAGACAGGATTTGTCCAGGACATTAAAGTTAACAAAGTGTCCACCACTGATATCCTACATTATGAGGGGCCTGGTGTGTCCGGGTCCATGGTGATGACAATGCTTGCTCCTCATCTCGGCAAGGGACACACCTTGTATGTGGACAATTGGTACAGCAGTCCCACACTCTTCCAGCATCTGCTCTCCAACAGCACAGGGGCCTGTGGCACAGTCAGGTCGAACAGAAATGGGATGCCGGCATTCGGATGCAGGAAGATGCAGCGAGGGGAGGTGGAGATCAAGGAGAATGGTCAACAGCAGGCAGTAAAGTGGCATGCCAAATGAGTCGTCCATGTCCTCTCCACTGTCCATACACAGGGAAGGTGGACCACCTGTGTGCCTGACTATAACCTCAGAATGGGGGCAGTGGATAAGGCGGACATGATAAAAGCTTTTTGGAATGCACTCGGAAAACGACCAAGTGGTATAAGAAGATATTTTTCCATCTGATCGACACTGCTGCCCTCAACAGCCACATAGTTCACCGCAACTAACAGGTGAGATGATTACTGAACTGCGCCACTTGGGAGTCATAAGGCCAGGGTAGCTTCAAAATACAACACAAGCTAATACTTCTCTGACGCAATTAGCATTGTTTTTTCAGAGCTAATAGAAGAATGTAGCTAGCTACATAAGCACTGTTGAATATAAAACCATAGAGTTTATGAAATGAGTAACGTTACCTCACGTGTCTGCGGTTATAAGAGATATACACAAATATATTATGCTCCGTAAGCTACAATAGAACACAGTGGCCTCCATCATTCTTAAATGGAAGAAGTTTGGAACCACCAAGACTCGTCCTAGAGCTGGCCTTGCGGCCAAAGTGAACAATAGGGGGAGAAGGGCCTTGGTCAGCGGGGTGACCAAGAACCCGATGGTCACTCTGACAGAGCTCTAGAGTTCCTCTGTGGAGATGGGAGAAACTTCCAGAATGACAACCATCTCTGCAGCACTCCTCCAATCACGCCTTTATGGTAGAGTGGCCAGATGGAAGCCACTCCTCAGTAAAAGGCACATGACAGCCCGCTTGCAGTTTGCCAAAAGGCACCTAAATGACTCTTAGACCATGAGAAACAAGATTCTATTGTCTGATGTAGCCAAGATTGAGCTCTTTGACCTGAATGCCAAGCGTCACGTCTGGAGGAAACCTGGCACCATCCCTACGGTGATGCACGGTGGTGGCACAGTACAGAGAGATCCTTGATGAAATCTTGCTCTAGAGCGCTCAGGACCTCAGACTGTGTTGAAGGTTCACCTTCCAACAGGACATCGACCATATGCACACACCCAAGATAACGCAGTAGTGGCTTCGGGAAGTACCTGAATGTCCTTGAGTGGCCCAGCCAGAGCTCGGACTTGAACCCGATCGAACATCTCTGGAGAGACCTGAAAATAACTGTGCAGCAACACTCCCCATCCAACCTGACAGAGCTTGAGAGGATCTGCAGAGATGAAAGGGAGAAAGACCCCAAATACAGGTGTGCCACGCTTGTAGCGTCATACCCAAGAAGACTTGATGCTGTTATCGCTGTCTAAGGTGCTTCAACAAAGTACTGAGTAAAGGGTCACAATGCTTATGGAAATGTGATATTTCAGTTTTTTTTATATAAATTGCAAACATTTCTAAAAACCTGTTTTTATGGTGCATTGTGTGTAGGTTGATGAGGCAAAAAATTATTTAATCCAATTTAGAATAAGGCTGTAATGAAATGTGGAAAAAGTCAAAGGGTCTGAATACGTTCTGAAGGCACTGTATTGCTGTTTACTTCATGCATCACTGAGTCTACCTTTAAATATTCCGTTTTTGAAATGTCTCAAACATTATAAAATTTAAAAAAGGCATCTCTTAGGAGTATTTTAGCCCTAATTCATTTTTGGCTCAGCATGTTGCAGCACTCCCAAATGGGCCTCATCATTATGTTTCCCAATATCAGAGAAGCAGCTAATAAAGGCAGGCAGCACAGATGCCAACTGCATTTTGACAGTAACCCCGAGCTTATGCGGTGACCTATCTATTTGCTAATGAAGGCCCAGAAGGCACAGATTGACATTTCTCTCTTGTTTGTGTCATTCCGAGGACTGGATCTATGAGAAGCTGTGCAATGGATGGTTCCCAAATAACAACCTATTCCCTATGTTTAGCGAATAGGGTCCCGTTTGATATGCAGCCAGTGTGTCAGGTGATGAGGGGCTTGTGATGCAGAGACCATTAATTGGAGAGGGTGTAGTTATCACACATTTTCTAAGTAAGGAAGGGAAATATGGTGTAACAAAAACAAGCAAAATTCAGTGTTCCATTTAACCCTCTATCTTACCTTTTTCTGCAACCTGTCTTTTCGTGTTCCTCATGTAAAAGGTAGATCTCACTCAAAAGTCGTATTACAATCCGTTCAGACAGTTATAAATACCTCTGCGCTTGTTTACAATATGACTTTGTGTTGCATTAGACTGCATCACAGTCAGAATACTGTGCCAGTCCCATTTCATATTGTGACAGCTTTGTCAAAGGTACTTGCCAATTTCTGCTGCATTCTACATCTAACTTGCTCTCACAGTCTCACGTCAGAATTTGATGTTCATCCATGTTTCTCAAACATCAACTTTCTAAGTTCTTCCAAGCATCAAATTTCGAAGTGTTTAAGGCATGGCATAAGGTTTGGGATAGGTTTAAAACAAAAATCTCAAAAACCAATTTATATCGCTGGATTCAAAAATGTATCCTTTGGCACCAGAGGCAGATGCTTACTCCCATCCCTCATCCCCTTCTACAATGTCTTAGCAAAACCAAAACCTACTTGAAGTTAACAGCGCTCACTGTTGCCCCTAGTGGCTGGTTTCCACAATCTCCCAACATCCTCAGACATAATTTTTAAAATTGTAATTAACCTTTATTTAACTAGGCAAGTCAGTTAAGGACAAATTCTTATTTACAATGACGGCTTACCGGGGAACAGTGGGTTAACTGCCTTGATCAGGGGCAGAACAACATATTTTTACCTTGTCAGCTCTGGGATTCGGTCCAGCAACATTTTGGTTACTGGCCCAACGCTCTTACCATCAGGCTACCTGTCGCCCCAGACATCAAATCAAATATTATTTGTCACATGCTCTGAATACAACAGGTGTATACCTTACAGTGAAATGCTGTATTTAAGAAAATACAGAAAAAAAGTAAGAGATAAGAATAACAAATAATTAAAGAGCATCAGTAAATAACAGTAGTGGGGGGTAAAGGTGGTACCGGTACAGAGTCAATGTGCGGGGACACCGGTGTCGAGGTAATTGAGGTAATATATACATGTAGGTAGAGTTATTAAAGTGACTATGCACAGATAAAAACAGAGAGTAGCAGCAGCGTGGGGGGGGGGGGGGGGCAATGCAAATAGTCTTGGTAGCCATTTGATTAGATGTTCAGGAGTCTTATGGCTTGGGGGTAGAAGCTGTTCAGAAGCCTCTTGGACCTAGACTTGGCACTGCACCAATTGCCGTGCGGTAGCAAAGAGAACAGTCTATGACTAGGGTGGCTGGAGTCTTTGAACATTTTCAGGGCCTTTCTCTGACACCGCCTGGTATAGATGTCCTGGATGGCAGGAAGCTTGGCCCTGGTGATGTACTGGGCCGTACGCACTACCCTCTGCAGTGCCTTGCGGTTGGGGGCCAAGCAGTTGCCATACCAGGCAGTGATGCAACCCGCCAGGATGCTCTCGATGGTGCAGCTGTAAAATCTTTTGAAGATCTGAGGACGCATGCCAAATCTTTTCAGTCTCCTGAGGGGGAATAGGTTTTTTGTGGCCTCTTCATGACTGTCTTGGATGTGCTTGGACCATGTTAGTTTGTTGATGATGTGAACGCCAAGGAACTTGACGTTCTCAACCTGCTCCACTACAGCCCCATCGATGAGAATGGGGGCATGCTCGGTCCTTCTTTTCCTGTAGTCCACAATCATCTCCCTCAACGTAATCATTGTTCAGAAGGGGACTGAGCACGCACGCCCCTGTGTTGAGGATCAGCGTGGCGGATGTGTTGTTACCTAACCTTACCACCTGGGGGCGGCCCGTCAGGATGTCCAGGATCCAGTTGCAGAGGGAGGTGTTTAGTCCCAGGGTCCTTATCTTAGTGATGAGCTTTGAGGGCACTATGGTGTTGAATGCTGAGCAGTAGTCAATGAATAGCATTCTCACGTAAGTGTTCCTTTTGTCCAGGTGTGAAAGGGCAGTGTGGAGTGTAATAGAGATTGCATCATCTGTGGATTTGTTGGAAAGTTATGCAAATTGTAGTGGGTCTAGGGTTTCTGGGATAATGGTGTTGATGTGAGCCATTACATTTACATTTACATTTAAGTCATTTAGCAGACGCTCTTATCCAGAGCGACTTACAAATTGGTGCATTCACCTTATGATATCCAGTGGAACAGCCACTTTACAATAGTGCATCTAAATCTTTTAAGGGGGGGGGGGAGGGGGGTTAGAAGGATTACTTTATCCTATCCTAGGTATTCCTTAAAGAGGTGGGGTTTCAGGTGTCTCCGGAAGGTGGTGATTGACTCCGCTGACCTGGCGTCGTGAGTGAGTTTGTTCCACCATTGGGGTGCCAGAGCAGCGAACAGTTTTGACTGGGCTGAGCGGGAACTGTACTTCCTCAGAGGTAGGGAGGCGAGCAGGCCAGAGGTGGATGAACGCAGTGCCCTTGTTTGGGTGTAGGGCCTGATCAGAGCCTGAAGGTACGGAGGTGCCGTTCCCCTCACAGCTCCGTAGGCAAGCACCATGGTCTTGTAGCGGATGCGAGCTTCAACTGGAAGCCAGTGGAGAGAGCGGAGGAGCGGGGTGACGTGAGAGAACTTGGGAAGGTTGAACACCAGACGGGCTGCGGCGTTCTGGATGAGTTGTAGGGGTTTAATGGCACAGGCAGGGAGCCCAGCCAACAGCGAGTTGCAGTAATCCAGACGGGAGATGACAAGTGCTTGGATTAGGACCTGCGCCGCTTCCTGTGTGAGGCAGGGTCGTACTCTGCGAATGTTGTAGAGCATGAACCTACAGGAACGGGCCACCGCCTTGATGTTAGTTGAGAACGACAGGGTGTTGTCCAGGATCACGCCAAGGTTCTTAGCGCTCTGGGAGGAGGACACAATGGAGTTGTCAACCGTGATGGCGAGATCATGGAACGGGCAGTCCTTCCCCGGGAGGAAGAGCAGCTCCGTCTTGCCGAGGTTCAGCTTGAGGTGGTGATCCGTCATCCACACTGATATGTCTGCCAGACATGCAGAGATGCGATTCGCCACCTGGTTATCAGAAGGGGGAAAGGAGAAGATTAATTGTGTGTCGTCTGCATAGCAATGATAGGAGAGACCATGTGAGGTTATGACAGAGCCAAGTGACTTGGTGTATAGCGAGAATAGGAGAGGGCCTAGAACAGAGCCCTGGGGGACACCAGTGGTGAGAGCACGTGGTGAGGAGACAGATTCTCGCCACGCCACCTGGTAGGAGCGACCTGTCAGGTAGGACGCAATCCAAGCGTGGGCCGCGCCGGAGATGCCCAACTCGGAGAGGGTGGAGAGGAGGATCTGATGGTTCACAGTATCAAAGGCAGCCGATAGGTCTAGAAGGATGAGAGCAGAGGAGAGAGAGTTAGCTTTAGCAGTGCGGAGCGCCTCCGTGACACAGAGAAGAGCAGTCTCAGTTGAATGACTAGTAATGAAACCTGACTGATTTGGATCAAGAAGGTCATTCTGAGAGAGATAGCAGGAGAGCTGGCCAAGGACGGCACGTTCAAGAGTTTTGGAGAGAAAAGAAAGAAGGGATACTGGTCTGTAGTTGTTGACATCGGAGGGATCGAGTGTAGGTTTTTTCAGAAGGGGTGCAACTCTCGCTCTCTTGAAGACAGAAGGGACGTAGCCAGCGGTCAAGGATGAGTTGATGAGCGAGGTGAGGTAAGGGAGAAGGTCTCCGGAAATGGTCTGGAGAAGAGAGGAGGGGATAGGGTCAAGCGGGCAGGTTGTTGGGCGGCCGGCCGTCACAAGACGCGAGATTTCATCTGGGGAGAGAGGGGAGAAAGAGGTCAAAGCACAGGGTAGGGCAGTGTGAGCAGAACCAGCGGTGTCGTTTGACTTAGCAAACGAGGATCGGATGTCGTCAACCTTCTTTTCAAAATGGTTGACGAAGTCATCCGCAGAGAGGGAGGAGGGGGCGGGGAGGGGGAGGAGGATTCAGGAGGGAGGAGAAGGTGGTAAAGAGCTTCCTAGGGTTAGAGGCAGATGCTTGGAATTTAGAGTGGTAGAAAGTGGCTTTAGCAGCAGAGACAGAAGAGGAAAATGTAGAGAGGAGGGAGTGAAAGGATGCCAGGTCCGCAGGGAGGCGAGTTCTCCTCCATTTCCGCTCGGCTGCCCGGAGCCCTGTTCTGTGAGCTCGCAATGAGTCGTCGAGCCACGGAGCAGGAGGGGAGGACCGAGCCGGCCTGGAGAATAGGGGACATAGAGAGTCAAAGGATGCAGAAAGGGAGGAGAGGAGGGTTGAGGAGGCAGAATCAGGAGATAGGTTGGAGAAGGTTTGAGCAGAGGGAAGAGATGATAGGATGGAAGAGGAGAGAGTAGCGGGGGAGAGAGAGCGAAGGTTGGGACGGCGCGATACCATCCGAGTAGGGGCAGAGTGGGAAGTGTTGGATGAGAGCGAGAGGGAAAATGATACAAGGTAGTGGTCGGAGACTTGGAGGGGAGTTGCAATGAGATTAGTGGAAGAACAGCATCTAGTAAAGATGAGGTCAAGCGTATTGCCTGCCTTGTGAGTAGGGGGGGAAGGTGAGAGGGTGAGGTCAAAAGAGGAGAGGAGTGGAAAGAGGGAGGCAGAGAGGAATGAGTCAAAGGTAGACGTGGGGAGGTTAAAGTCACCCAGAACTGTGAGAGGTGAGCCATCCTCAGGGAAGGAACTTATCAAGGCGTCAAGCTCATTGATGAACTCTCCAAGGGAACCTGGAGGGCGATAAATGATAAGGATGTTAAGCTTGAAAGGGCTGGTAACTGTGACAGCATGGAATTCAAAGGAGGCGATAGACAGATGGGTCAGGGGAGAAAAAGAGAATGTCCACTTGGGAGAGATGAGGATCCCAGTGCCACCACCCCGCTGACCAGAAGCTCTCGGGGTGTGCGAGAACACGTGGGCAGATGAGGAGAGAGCAGTAGGAGTAGCAGTGTTATCTGTGGTAATCCATGTTTCCGTCAGTGCCAAGAAGTCGAGGGACTGGAGGGAAGCATAGGCTGAGATGAACTCTGCCTTGTTGGCCGCAGATCGGCAGTTCCAGAGGCTGCCGGAGACCTGGAACTCCACGTGGGTCGTGCGCGCTGGGACCACCAGGTTAGGGTGGCAGCGGCCACGCGGTGTGAAGCGTTTGTATGGTCTGTGCAGAGAGGAGAGAACAGGGATAGACAGACACATAGTTGACAGGCTACAGAAGAGGCTACGCTAATGCAAAGGAGATTGGAATGACAAGTGGACTACACGTCTCGAATGTTCAGAAAGTGAAGCTTACGTTGCAAAAATCTTATTGACTAAAATGATTAAAATGATGCAGTACTGCTGGCTGGTGAATTAGGCTAGCTAGCAGTGGCTGCGTTGTTGACTTTGTTTGAAAGTGTTGCTAGGTAGCCTCGATAACTGGCTAGGTAACCTCGATAACTGGCTAGATAATTACTCTAAACTACACAATTATCTTAGATACAAAGACAGCAAAGACAACTATGTAGCTAGCTTACACTAATCAAATCGTTCCGTTGTAATGATTCGGTAGAAGTTGGCTAGCTGGCTAGCTAGCAGTGTTGACAACGTTAGAAGATTCGATAATTCGATAATAATCTAAACTACACAATTATCTTTGATACAAAGACGGCTATGTAGCTAGCTAAGAAAAAAGTGCTAAGATCAAACAAATCAAACCGTTGTACTGTAATGAAATGAAATTAAATGTAATACTACCTGTGGAGCGAAGCGAAATGCGACTACTCGCTCCAACCCAAAGCATTTCATGGCTACAGACGTGAGTGCTACGGTTTGGTAGTCATTTAGGCAGGTTACCCTGTGTTCTTTTGCACAGGGACTATGGTGGTCTGCTTGAAACATGTTGTTATTACAGACTCAGACAGGGAGAAGTTGGAAATGTCAGTGAAGACCATTGCCTGTTGGTCAGCGCATGCTCGGAACACACGTCCTGGTAATTCGTCTGGCCCTCGGCCTTGAGAATGTTGACCTGTTTAAAGGTCTTACTCACATCGCCTGCGGAGAGCATGATCACACAGCCGTCTGGAACAGTGTTACTTGCCTCGAAGTGAGCATAGAAGTTATTTAGCTCGTCTGGTAGGCTCATCTTGCTGGGCAGCTCTCGGCTGTGCTTCCCTTTGTATTCTGTAATGGTTTGCAAGCCCTGCCACATCCGACGAGTGTCGTAGCCGGTGCAGTACGATTCGATCTTAGTCCTGTATTGATGATTTGCCTGTTTGATGGTTCGTCGGAGGGCATAGCGGGATTTCTTAGAAGCTTCAGGGTTTACCCTTTAGCTCAGTGCGAATGTTGCCTGTAATCCATGGCTTCTGGTTGGGGTATGTACGTACAGTCACTGTGGGGACGACGTCGTCGATGCCCTTATTGATGAAGCCAGTGACTGATGTGGTGTACTCCTCAATGCCATCGGAAGAATCCCAGAACATATTCCAGTCTGTGCTAGCAAAACAGTCCTGTAGTTTTATCTGTTAATCTGTTTATCTGACCACCTTTTTATAGACCGAGTCAATCGTGCTCCTTGCTTTACATTTTGCTTGTAAACAGAAATCAGGAGGATAGAATTATGGTCCGATTTGCCAAATGGAGGGCGAGGGAGAGCTTTGTACACGTCTCTGTGTGTGGAGTAAAGGTGGTCTAGAGATTTTTTCCCTCTGGTTGTACATTTAACATTCTGATAGAAATGAGGTAAAACTGATTTGAGTTTCCCTGCATTAAAGTATATGGATTGATGTCGAATACTGACTTGTATCACGAGTGACCCGGCTGTCTACATCAGCAGTGAGCTGGCTGAAAGTGTGGCAATTAGTCACATGCCAGAAAGCAGACAGATACAGTAGATTCTACAGAGGGAATCATTTGGTTGATATCTGGACAGGGTTATACCAGTTACTCAGAGCTCCTGTTTGCTTTTGGTATACTCCAGGGGCTGGCTTTGTCACTGCACACATTATACCTATGTCTTATCTGGCTATGTAAATCCATCTGAACTATTGATAATTAACAAGTGCAATATTTAATCATATCCAATTGGCAGACAGGAGCTGCATATGTTCCTTGATTATAGGATGCAATATTTGTTTACTCTCTGGCAAATTTCCTTATTTCCAATTCCCATACCTCAACACATAGGGTGCGGGGGTGGATTCTAATTAGATACAGAAACATATATAACAACTGTGCTTTTGGGATAATTTAATGCTCTAAGGGGAAACTTGGCACTGATTCAAGTCTTCATTAGAATAGGCAGCATCCAATGAGCATTGTCTTCAATATTATATTTCAATTCCCTTTGCTAAGTATGGTGTTTCCATGGAAATTAATCAATGAGGTGACTTCCCACCCAGAGTTTTCAAAGAAAGAGCAAAAGAGTTTAAAAGTGAAATTAACAGCAGTATATTGCACGATTCAATGCCAAACTTCACAAGTCTCACAATGCCAAGTAAAAACCAAAGAGCTAATGAATGATGACAAGGCAGATTCATTCAGGTTCTGTCTAAATTTAGGAATGCAATTGGCATCCATTGCATTTCACTGAAGCCTATTCATGTTAGTGTCAGAATACAGCATGTTGGGGAAAAATAGCATTTTTTACAAGGCCATCACCTTGATACAACTGTGTCTGTCCTATTATCAGCTAGATGCACAGGCCAACACAACTCCATTGGTAATTAAATGTCCCTGTATCCTGCCAAAGTTGGACAGAAAATCTAATTTGCAATGCATAAAGGAAACTGGCTATGCAATGAAAGCTCTTTTTCCTCATTGCCTTTTAAAAATACTGTAGCTTTATCTGTGAATACCAGCTGCTATACATAGTACTTAGCTATAATGCAAACTCAAATATGATTGCTTAATACTTGCAGGACTTGGGTTTTGATTTATGCATTTATACTGTATATCCATCCAACAGACAGAATTTGCAAAGCCTTGCCAACACTTCGTTACATAGCATTGTAAATTATTAACATCGTATCTGATATTTAGTCATAATCTTGATTACAAAGACAGGCCTTCCCTTACGGTTGACTGCACTGCAACAACGTGTTTTCAGCTAATCATTTAGCTAGCATAATGACAGAGTCAATGCTTATTCTACACAGACAATTAACAATAGCCATGTAGCAGTTTTTACTTTTTATGTTTTATTAGGGTAAGACTATTATATCAAGCCAGGGAGCCAACTTGAGCTAGTGCCAGAGCACCCACATGCTAGGTGGTGAATGTGATACACTCACACTGGAGGGTAAATACTAGAAAAGCCTTTTCAACTTGTATGTGCGTCCTAGAATGTCACAGAGAATGTGTTACTGGTCATGGGGAGTTCAGGGCCATCTCGGACATTCAGTAAAACCATCACTGACAGCTGGCTCCAATAAAGCCCTGTGGGCAACAATGATTCTCCATGGTAACCATTGTTTTCTAACATGTTATTTTGTCCAGGTCGAAGTTGAAAATAATGGCATGCTTCAAGTTTTGGCCTCCCACTATAGATGATATGCACTATCATATCATATGTCCCACTACCTTTTAAATATAGTACACTGTAAAGGGGTTACCATGAGTTTGACAGTAGCTTGCAGGCAGCTCGCTGGCAAGTAAAATTCTGTATTTCATGTTACAGTACAGCTACTGTAATATAAATATGGTATCAAAGCAAGTACTGTGTAATGACACACAATACAATAATGTAGAATTGACTCTATTGTCCTGTAAAAGTTATGCTACTGTAATCGGAATGAATGAATGAATGAATGAATGAATGAATGAAAGAATGGATGACTTAATGAAATTCATTGAGGGGAGGGGTTTCTATTTCACAATATTTTACTGTAATTACAAGGGATTGGTGCAAGCAGGTTGACTGCTAGGTAAAGTGTTTAGACATTACCATATTAATGAATATTTGGTGTTTTGTATCACTTGATGGGGAAATTAAGCTTCCTGCAGCATGGATGTTTTCCAGCCAATTGTGTAAAAAATAGATTCATTACTCAAGGTGTTGATTAACAGTATACACTAGTGGCACCTGCTGGTGAAAATGATTTAGAGCAGCCAAATTATTATAGATGACGTCCCACACCCCGTAGCGTATGCGCAGTGTAACCTTTTTGTCTTCTACCAAACCCAAACCAATCAGGGGGTTGTTTGACGGAACAAAGCTTCGGACGTCATTGATCACGTGCTTCTGATAAAGTGAAACAGGCATCAGTACACTGCTTAGCAATTTGCCTCGGAGCTCTGGCATCAAACGTAAAATCACTATTCCAGAGGCCTAAACAAAGTCTTCCAAACTATAGGGCAAAACAGACCAAAAGGACTTGATGATTGAGTTGAAGGCATGCTTGGCCACATAGTCATGGGTGAACAGGAAGTACAGGAGGGGGCTGAGCTCACAACCGTGTGGTGCCCCAGTGTTGAGGATCAGCAAAGAGTTGTTGTTTCCTAGTGTTTAAGTTTGAATTAAGACTAGCTACAGCTCCAATGTGTTCCATATACAAGTCAATGGGGCTCAACAAAAATATACGAGTTAAAATAGTACAGCATTCTCACACATGGGTACAAGACTCCCACAATAGTTTCCCACAATGCACCATATTTTACAGTATGCTGCAGTAAAACATTTCCGAGTATTTTATTGTTGATAATACCCTCAATCCTGTAAAATGTACAGTTTTCCTTTCCAGTGTAGGACACTTCAATTTATGAAGGATCTTTCAAACAATCACTTGACAATTTTAGTGCATCCTCCCTGGGATCACTACTTAGAAGTATAACTATGTACAGTATGTCTACTTGTTTGACTTGTTACTGGATGGCCTTTACAAATCATATCACATTTTATTGGTCACATGCACGTGTTTAGCAGATGTTATTGCGGGTGTAGCGAAATGCTTGTGCTTCTAGCTCTGACAGTGCAGTAATGTCAAACAAGTAATATCAAACAGTTTCATAACATATACCCAAAATACACGTAAATCTAGGTATGGATTGTATTAAGAATATACAGTTGTAGTCGGAAGTTTACATACACCTTAGCCAAATACATTTAAACTCAGTTTTTCACAATTCCTGACATTTAATCCGAGTAAAAATTTGTGTCCGAGTCATTAAATTGCGAGTCCACTTTCTCTCTGTATTGGCATTTTGCCTGTTTGATTGCCTTGCGGAGGGAATAACTACACTGTTTGTATTCAACCATATTCCAAGTCACCTTGCCATGGTTAAATGCGATGGTTTGCCGCATCAGTTTTTCACCAATGCTGCCATCATTCATAGTTTCTGGTTTGGGTAGGTTTTAATAGTCACAGTGGGAATAACATCCCCTATACACTTCCCGATGAACTCAGTCACCCTGTCCGTGTATATGTTAATGTTATTCTGAGAGTCTACCCAGAACATACAGTTGAAGTCGGAAGTTTACATACACCTTAGCCAAAAACATTTAAACTCAGTTTTCAAAATTCCTGACATTTAATCCTAGTAAAAATTCCCTGTCTTAGGTCAGTTAGGATCACCACTTTATTTTAAGAATGTAATATGTCAGAATAAAAATAGAGAGAATGATTTATTACAGATTTTATTTCTTTCATCATATTCCCAGTGGGTCAGAAGTTTAAATACACTCAATTAGTATTTGGCAGCATTGCCTTTAAATTGTTTAACTTGGGTCAAACGTTTTGGGTAGCCTTCAAAAGCTTCCCAGAATGAGTTGGGTGAATTTTGGCCCATTCCTCCTGACAGAGCTGGTGTAACTGAGTCAGGTTTGTAGGCCTCCTTGCTCGCACACACCTTTTCAGTTCTGCCCACAAATTGTCGATAGGATTGAGGTCAGGGCTTTGTGATGGCCACTCCAATACCTTGACTGTGTTAGTCTTAAGCCATTTTGCCACAACTTCGGAAGTATGCTTGGGGTCATTGTCCATTTGGAAGACCCATTTGCAACCAAGCTTTAACTTCCTGACTGATGTCTTGAGATGTTGCTTCAATATGTCCACATAATTTTCCTCCTCATAATGCCATCTATTTTGTGAAGTGCACCAGTCCCTCCTGCAGCAAAGCACCCCCACAACATGACACTGCCACCCCCGTGCTTCACGGTTGGGATGGTGTTCTTCGGCTTGCAAGCATCCCCTTTTTCCTCCAAACAAAACGATTGTCATTATGGCAAAACAGTTCTATTTTTGTTTCATCAGACCAGAGGACATTTCTCCAAAATTATGATCTTTTTCCCCATGTGCAGTTGCAAACCGTAGTCTGGCTTTTTTATGGCTGTTTTGGAACAGTGGCTTCTTCCTTGCTGAGCGGCCTTTCAGGTTATGTTGATATAGGACTCGTTTTACTGTGGATATAGATACTTTTGTACCTGTTTCCTCCAGCATCTTCACAAGGTCATTTGCTGTTGTTCTGGGATTGATTTGCAATTTTCGCACCAAAGTACATCCATCTCTAGGAGACAGAACGCGTCTCCTTCCTGAATGGTATGACGACTGCATGGTCCCATGGTGTTTATACTTGCGTACTAGTGTTTGTACAGATGAACGTGGTACGTTCAGGCATTTGGAATTGCTCCCAAGGATGAACCAGACTTGTGGAGGTCTACAATTGTTTTTCTGAGGTCTTGGCTGATTTATTTTGATTTCCCCATGATGTCAAGAAAAGAGGCACTGAGTTTGAAGTTAGGCCTTGAAATGCATCCACAGGTACAGCTCCAATTGACTCAAATGACGTCAATTAGCCTGTCAGAAGGTTCTAAAGCCATGACATAATTTTCTGGAATTTTCTAAGCTGTTTAAAGACACAGTCAACTTAGTGTATGTAAACTTCTGACCCACTGGAATTGTGATACAGTGAATGATAAGTGAAATGATCTGTCTGTAAACAATTGTTGGAAAAATTGCTTGTGTTATGAACAAACTGGATGTCCTAACCGGCTTGCCAAAACTATAGTTTGTTAACAAGACATTTGTGGAGTGGTTAAAAAATGAGTTTTAATGACTCCAATCTAAGTGTATGCAAACTTCCGACTTCAACTGTATATACATACATGTCAGAGCGGCATTGGACTAAGATACAGTGGCATATTATAAAGTACAGTATATACATGTGAGATGGGTGATGCAATATTTACAACAATTAAAGTGACTAAGATACTGTAGAATAGTATAGAGTAGAGTGTACACATATGAGATGAGTAATGCATGATACGGAGACGTTATGAAACGGGACAGTTGTAATTCTTTCAGAGCATTATGTCAATGTCGCAGATGTTAGAGTAACAACAAATGTCGGTACATTTAAGTGTCTTATATTGGCTGAAAACTTAAATTCTTGTTAACATAACTGCACTGTCCAATGTACGGTAGCTATTACTGCGAAAAAATGCCATGCTATTGTTTGAGTGCTCCTTAAAAAAAAACTTCACCACGATAGGTTTGATAAATTCTCCTGCTCTGATTTATCATCCAAAGGGTCCCAGAGATAACATGAAGTGTCGTTTTGTTAGATAAAATCCTTTTCCATATCCTAAAAAAGTCCATATAGCATGCACGATTGATTTTGTATTTCCACTCATTCAAATTGCAAAGAAAGGAATCTGTGAAAATCTCACTCTAAACATTGTTTCAACGAGTTAAGTCATGTTCATATCTATTCCTCAGAGATCCTAGAAGGTAACAAGACTTCACTATTTCATTATAGGTGTAGTATATCCTAAAGGACACCATATTTGGTCAGAGAGCGACGCTTTCATTGAACGCCGATGACGCGGGCGGCTAGCCCTTGAACAACTGTGTCTTTGTCAAATAAGCACCAATCGGGGTCAAACAAAGCTAGCTAGAAGGCCAATGAGCTGGGCTTTACGGGAGTGTCCAGAACCCATGTGTATATGTCGTAAAACGTAGTTTCTAACCTTGTACGACAACATGCCTTTTCATTTTGTACAAAAATTGTAAGGATATTCAGAGTTATGAATTTATGAAAACTGGTTGTTTTGCAAATGTTGAACTTATAATATGGCGACTAATACTTGGAAAGCTAAATCAAAGTCCAAGTATACAGATTTTACAATATTCTTGCTGAAAAATGGAATATGAATGCAAGTGTCTCCTTCACGATTTGCGCAAATGTACATGGGGACTTCACACTAAAAGTCTTGAGGATCAGTCATACTCCAAGTTATCTATCTGAAAGCACATACACTGCTGCCATCTTGTGGACACTATTGGAAATACAACTAGAGTGATGGCTATAACAGAGACCTTTCTCTTGCATTTCAAAGATGGTGGTAAAAAAACACTGGTTGGTTTTTTCTTTGTGTTTTCTTCTACCAGATCTATCCTCTACCAGATGTTATATTCTCCTACGTTAAATTCACATTTCCACAAACTTCAAAGTGTTTTCTTTCAAATGGTACCAAGAATATGCATATCCTTGCTTCAGAGCCTGAGCTACAGGCAGTTAGATTTGGGTATGTCATTTTGGCGAAAATTGAAAAAAGGGAGCTTTCCCTAAGACGTTTTAAAGTGGCCAGTGATTCCTAATCTATATCTATAGGAGCAGCCTCTGATGTGCTGGAGATGACTGTTTAGTCAGTGGTGTGGTATAGAATACAATACAGTCCTCCTGAGATGGTCTGCGGTACAGAACCTCCTGAGACGGACTGCGGTCCGGAACCTCCTGAGACGGTCGGCGGTCCAGAGCCTTCAGCAGGGGTTCTCAGT
This sequence comes from Salvelinus namaycush, assembly GCF_016432855.1. Classification (NCBI taxonomy): domain Eukaryota; kingdom Metazoa; phylum Chordata; class Actinopteri; order Salmoniformes; family Salmonidae; genus Salvelinus; species Salvelinus namaycush. Next base: position 9,341,542 of record NC_052339.1, read on the forward strand.
CCAGAACCTCCAGCGACGGTCGGCGGTCCAGAGCCTCCAGCGACGGTCCAGAGCCTCCAGCGACGGTCGGCGGTCCAGAGCCTCCAGCGAGGGGTTCTCAGTCCAGAGCCTCCTGCGACGATTCACGGTCTGGAGCCTCCGGCAATGATCCACGGTCCGGTACCTCCGGCGAGACCCACGGTCCGGTTCCTCTGGCAAGGATCCACGGTCCGGAGCTTCCGGCGATGATCTCCACACCAGAGCAGCCATGGAGGAAGACGTTGTATCTGCGAGCGGAGTGGGTACTGACCATAGAGAGCTGTTTATTCTCTGTTGGTTGGGGCGTGATAGTGACTAGGGAGGGTCATCTAGGTGTTTAATGGTTTATGTTGGCATGGTAAGGTTTCCAATCAGAGACAGCTGTTTATCGTTGTCTCTGATTGTGGATCATATTTAGGCAGCCATTTCCCCTTTGTGTTTTGTGGGATCTTGTCTACAATTAGTTGCCTGTGTGCACACCAGTAGCATCACATTTCTTTTGTGCTTTTTTTTTTTTTTTTGGTGAGTTCCTGTTTATTAAAAGATGTGGAACTCTACGCACGCTGCGCCTTGGTCTACTTACTATGACGATCGAGACAGACCTCAAATGTTTGGTCAGTGTGCCTGCAATATTTGACAATCACTATGACGTCAGAAAGAAAAAGATTACTTGAAGTTGAAGTCTTTTCAAAGTATTTAACTTTGTGTCATTGACATTTAAAGATTTTCCTGGAAAAATATAGATGTACTCAGAGTATCAGTAGGTAGTTATTAAAATAATGCTTTGTATTAATAAAGTACTTAAAGTACATTATCTCGGTTGGTGGTCTTAGCTGCTTCACACATTTTATATCTTGAATAACATACGTACGTCCATCTCTCTTCAGAAATAATTCCCTATGGGGGCCCACTAATGGACAGAATAATTTCATTGTGTCTTGAAGTAAAACCTATTTAATTCTTGGAATTTGGAATAGAGAATTTCTAACAAGCAGGATACAGATAAGCCACTCTGTTATGGGGAATGTTACCTCAGCTGAACCTTATTCAGCCGCAGATGTTATTGTCCATGTACTTTAAGTACTTATTGTTTTACTAATTTGTATCATGATCCGAGGTTATTACCTTTGACATCCACACACAATAATCATACACTAGGGCTGAGTCCCAAATAACACAAATATGCTTTACAGTAAGCAAACGAACAATAGTCGGAATGGCTGATATCATAATGATAACCCAAACTAACTTAACCATTTTGAAGCTATAACAACCATGCATTGTTACATGTGTGGTGATGGTGAGTATTAGCCAAGTAAGGTAAACAAAGGAGAGACAATTGCATAGGATTCTGGAATTATAATTGAGAGAGGTATAGAGTATTTCTTTTTGATGTAACTCAGGAGATCTGAGAAGCGTCTTTTCTCTGTGTACTAATTACAGTCATGGCAGCGATCTAATTAGACTGATGCTAATGAGGCTTGTTTACCCTTATCTGATGTCAAAGTGAAATTGGTAAGAATCGAAATAAAGGTGTCTGTGAATACTCCCTGCCAAGTATGATAAAGAACATCAAAAATGTAATTGTGTTTGTGCACTCAGACACAGTATTCCAGTTTATGTAGTTATATTGAAAGCCTTGTTGTCATGTCACACCAGTCACAATAACTCATGAGACATACTGTACATATTTTAGTAACATATCATACTTTCTGACATATCTCCAGCCCAACCCTTTTGGCACAAATATGACATTTTAAGGTTTTGTAATGAGTCACCGGAGTGAATAATGAAATAAGACAACAAAACTTTCAAACAAAGCTAAACAGTACATGGCATGGCAGTGCCATGGCAGGTGGAGCTAAAAACATTGTGACAGTTTACAGCCATTTTTTTTTTTTTACTTAGCTTACTGAGTCTTGGGGGAATAATGCCCAGCTATACTGAAATATGAAGTCTTACAAGACTTGGAGAAAGAACTTGAAATGGCTTTCATATGGAGTTTCTGAATTGACCCCATTATTTTGTATATCACATTAGTTGTTATTTGGCCACTTATACGTCTGGTAATGACAAAGACATGCGTCCCAAATGGCACCCTATTCCTATATAATGCACTACATTTGAGCAGGGCACATAGGGATCTGGTGAAAAGTAGAGCACTATAAAACCTATGTATAATAATCATTATTAGTTATTAACTATTGGGACGGCTTATTCTTCTGTTTAGGCTGTCTGTGCAAATCAACCTGTGGTGAAGAGAGGTCTCTCTTACGAAAAAACGCATATTTTCACATGTGAAATTTCCACGTTTTGCACTTGATAATATTTCACACGAAGTTTCACGTGTGTTTTCACCTGATCACATAACCTTTCACTTGAAATCATGTAAAACCATGTGGTTTTCGAACACTTCACCTGATGATACAGTGGCTTGCGAAAGTATTCTCCCCCTTGAAATTTTTGCTATTCTTCAAGGCAAGACTGCTCCAGCTCCATCAAGTTAGATGGGTTCCGCAATCTTTAAGTCATACCACAGATTCTCAATTGGATTGAGGTCTGGGCTTTGACTAGGCTATTCCAAGACATTTAAATGTTTCCCCCTAAACCACTCAAGTGTTGTTTTAGCAGTATGCTTAGAGTCATTGTCCTGCTGGAAGATAAACCTCTGTACAAGTCACAAATCTCTGGAAGACTGAAACAGGTTTCCCTCAAGAATATCCCTGTATTTAGCGCCATCCATAATTTCTTAAATTCTGACCAGTTTCCCAGTCCCTGCCGATGAAAAACATCCCCACAGCATGATGCTGCCACCACCATGCTTCACTCTGGGGATGGTGTTCTCGGGGTGATGAAAGGTGTTGGGTTTGCGCCAGATTTGGAGTCTCCCTTGACGGCCAAAACGCTCAATTTTAGTCACATCTGACCAGAGTACCTTATTCCATATGTTTGGGGAGTCTCCCACATGCCTTTTGGCAAACACCAACGTCTTTGCTTATTTTCTTCTTTAAGCAATGGCTTTTTTTCTGGCCACTCTTCCGTAAAGCTTTGCTCTGTGGCATGTATGGCTTATTGTGGTCCTATGGACAGATACTCCAATCTCCACTGTTGAGCTTTGCAGCTCCTTCAGGGTTATCTTTGGTCTCTTTGTTGCCTCTCTGATTAATGCCCTCCTTGCCTGGTCCAAGAGTTTTTGTGTGCGGCCCTCTCTTGGCAGGTTTATGGTGGTTTGTGGTGCCATATTCTTTCAATTTTTTATTGGATTTAATGGTGCTCCGTGGGATGTTCAAAGCTTCAGATATTTTTTTAACCCAACCCTGATCTGTACTTTTCCACAACTTTGTCCCTAACCTGTTTGGAGAGCTCCTTGGTCTTCATGACGCCACTTGCTTGGTGGTGCCCCTTGCTTCGTGGTACTGCAGACTCTGGGGCCTTTCAGAACAGGTGTATATATACTGAGATCATGTGACAGATCATGTGACACTTAGATTGCACACAGGTGGACTTTATTTAACAATTGGTTGCACCAGATCTTATTTACGAGCTTCAAAGCAAAGGCGGTGAATACATATGCACTCACCACTTTTCTATTTAATTATTATATATATATTTTTAAACAATACATTTTTTTCATTTCACTTCACCAATTTGGACTATTTTGTCTATGTCCATTACATGATATCCAAATAAAAATATATTTAAATTCCAGGTTGTAATTCAACAAATTAGGAAAAACACCAAGTGGGATGAATACTTTTGCAAGGCACTGTATATCCCATATTAAAGGGAAATAAAGTATTTTCCGCAAAGGCTGGGAAGACTCAAACCCACTCCCTCCAACCATGAACCATCAGTATGCTTTTTAGGCAAAATCAGAGCTGTCGACTTATGGTTAAGCCTCTGTTTGACGGTTTTCATTAATTTATCCCTTACGGTAGTTGTTGCGGTTGTACTTTTGTATTTTCACCCAATGTTCATCACTTGCTTTGTGGAGTCATTTGCTTTGTGATATTCATGAAAATGTTCATAGCACATGCTGACCATTTACTCTTTGCAGATAACCCTTAGACTGATGAATGAAAGATAATACATCTGACGAATATGCAGGTTAGAGCAACACAATATTGAAAATATGTTAATTATTTTCCACATGATAATTATTATTACGCAAAATAAGAATGGCCCCATGCAGATTCTCATTTAAAAGTCATATTTATAAACCACCCTTTCAAATTTGATTATCAGCCTTTAACAGGGTGTTTGATCTCTGAAGACCATTGTTACGCTCGCAGTCCTCAAAACTCCCTGTCATAAATGAAACAAGGTGCAGCGTGGTAGACATACATTTTCTTTATTAAATAAATGTTCCACCAAAAAAAACAATAAACAACTCAACGAACGTAAAGCTAGGAGTGCAACAACCTGCAACACAAAAGACAAGAAAAAGGGCTGCCTAAGTGGGAAAAAGGGCTGCCTAAGTATGATTCCCAATCAGAGACAACGATAGACAGCTGCCTCTGATTGGGAACCACACTCGGCCAAAAACTAAGAAATAGACAACATAGAATGCCCACCCCAAATCACACCCTGACCTAACCAAATAGAGAACTAAAACGGCTCTCTAATGTCAGGGCATGACAGTACCCCCCCTCCCCAAATGTGCGGAATCCCGGCCGCAAACCTGAACCTATAGGGGAGGGTCCGGGTGGGCATCTACCCTTGGTGGCGGCTCCGGTTCGGGACGTAGCCCCCGCTCCCTATGCTGATCCCTCCGCTTCTGTGGAACCGGACCGTGGATCGTCGCCGGAGGCTCTGGACTGCGGCTCGTCGCCAGAGGCTCCGGACTGGGGACCGTCGCCAGAGGCTCCGGACTGGGGACCGTTGCTGGAGGCTTCGTGTCATGGATCATCACTACAGGCTCCGGGCCATGGATTTTCACTGGAGGCTTCGTGCCATGGATCATCACTACAGGCTCCGGGCCATGGATCATCACTGGAGGCTTCGTGCCATGGATCATCACTAGAGGCTTCGTACGTGGAGCCGGAACAGGTCTCACCAGACTGAGGAGAGCTACCACAGGGCTTACCAGGCTGGGGAGGCATACTGGAGGCCTGGTACGTGGAACCGGAACAGGTCTCACCGGACTGGGGAGATGCATTGGAAGCCTGGTGCGTGGAACAGGCACCGGATACACTGGGCCGTGGAGGCGCACTGGAGGTCTAGAGCGTAGAGCTGGCACAACCCGTCCTGGATCCGTCCGGCAAATGCGGGGTGTTGGCACAGAGCGCACCGGCCTGTGAATGCTCACTGGAGACACCGTGCGCATCACCGCATAACACGGTGCCTGACCAGTCACACGCTCCCCACGGTAAGCACGGGGAGTTGGCTCAGGTCTATACCCTGACACCGCCAATCTCCCCGTGTGCCACCCCCCCAATTTTTGGGGGGGCTGCCTCTTAACTTTCATTTTCTTTGATACGTTTTTCTTCTAATCGCACACATTGCAACATGAAAGTGGTTAGGTATTACAGCACTAAGGGTTGTGAGATCGTACAATTATCATGCTATTGCACCATTACCCTACATCTTTACCAATTTTCTGTCTTTCACATGTGACGTACTTCACTCCCTCTCGCCTTTGAGGATATGTCTCATGCAGCTTCTCAAGGTACTTATCCTGCATCAGTCTTGATGAGTCTTGCACCTGATGCGGTATGATCTAATGGGACATGCATTACTGTATCTTGAATAACAGCAGCATAATAGTATTATGTATAGAACTCCGCTGTGTCCCCGCATAGGTCTGATACCCTGTTATTTAACATCTCTGTCATTCTAGAACTGGGGCGGAAGCTGCACAGAAAATGTGCAAGTTTTAAAATCTCGGTGATGTGGTAACAAGTGTTCTGTTATATCTGAGTGGCGTTAATGATTCTAGTGGGGTTAACACCAGAGATTGAAATTGACACCACCTGCGGTGAATAAATTAAGTGTTATTTGAATCACAGTGGAATCAAAAGTTCATGCTGTTGTTGTTACTCAACTGTGTTGAGTTCATTTTTGTTGCCGCTATCAGAGAAAATTATGTGGGAGGGGCCTCATTATCATACCTTTCAGCATGCTTTGTTGCATGTTGAAGTTATTGAATGCAACAACCATGTCTCTGTCACTAACAAAAACATTAATGGGTGGGTATCTATGACATTCACTCAAAAGGCTTGCTGGGAATAATGCAAATAAGGCTTTACACCTTACAGTGTTAAAACAACACCACCCCAAAATAATGTAACACTAAACACTATTCACTTTTCCCTAACCCTGAGAAAGTGTAACAACATCAAATCTAATAGTGTTATTTTAAGTGGGAGTTTCCGACACCAACACTAGGGGTGTTAGTTTGTCAACACTTTGAACAGTGTTAGTTTAACACTATTTCGGTAGGTCACATATCATTTCTAAGAGAGTGTTAAATTGAACACTGCGGGTGTTAAAATGTTGATCTCAAATTTGCTGTGTAGGATGAAATGGAATGATATTGTCTTATTAAATAAATGTACTCATTTCACTCTGCAGTGGAGGGAGATAAAAGTATTGCTGAGTTATGTAGTGTGGACATGGTCTGTTTATATTGAGGACTAGCTTACTGCCAGCATCATGCGCCACATGAAACAATCTTATGAGACAAAGTGCCACCCACACATACACCATAAAGCAAAACTAATGGATCAGGGTATTGAAACATAAAACATTTTGATGTAAAATTGCATCAAACCAATGCAAATAACCAGAGAGAGAAAATAAATAAACTTTAATTCAGGACAGAGAATACTTTTTCTTGGACTATTTGACCCGGACAAACCTTATAGATTTCATACACTTGTTTGAAGTTGGAGTCACAGTAGGATGTGGGAAGATGTGACATGACAGCCTTGAAATTAAATTGTCAAGGCCTCGGCATGGCACCACATTCACACCTCTTGTTCAGGTTAATGGCTTCAACTTCTTCATCTTTTGCCCCCTATGCATTGATTACAATGGAGTCCAGCATCTACCTGAAAGGTTTGTCCTTGGATGTTTCTAGGCGTATCACAGAACGTATCAATTATCGCTGATCTGCCAAGGGTTGAAACCTCAAGGTGCATTTTAACAACGAAAAGATCCACGTCAGCAGAGTTGCCAACATCTCTTCCCCATATAGTTTCAGTCATTGGAGGATGCATTAGTTGCACAGGGAAATACTCTATGTACACAAAAACAATTTGCATAATGCATATTTAACTTCATTCATGGTCAGATTTGTAAAAACTTGAGTGGCCAAAGTCCCTGAGGAAAAACATTCATCACGTTATATAAGTGCCCAGTTAATTTGTTCTGGATAATTGATCCAGGTATTGCACACCTAAAATCTGTGTGAATTAACCAAATCTGGTTTCCTTTTAAGTAAGTGTGAAAGCCGATAAAGTATCAACAGCGTGTGAGACTTGTGAATGTAATAGGATACCCCACAAGGGCCTGGAAGCATCATTGGGGATAGCCCTATGAACTGACAGATATGGTGCAACGATAGTGTCCATTCTAGGCCTTTGCAATGGCATTACAGTATTATAAGACATCTGACACACTTCAAATCAAATCAAATCAAATTTTATTTGTCACATACACATGGTAGTGTAGCAAAATGCTTGTGCTTCTAGTTCCGACAATGCAGTAATAACCAACAAGTAATCTAACCTAACAATTCCACAACTACTACCTTATACACACAAGTGTAAAGGGATAAAAAATATGTACATAAAGATATATGAATGAGTGAATAAGTACTTCATACACACTCCCACTGTCCAGCATGTTCTATGTGAAAAAGCATGACCTTGAAAAGAGCAACAGATGATCATGTCAAATAGTGATGTAAATGATTTAACATGTCGCCTTCCCTTTTTTATAATTTTGCTTTTAGGGGTTGGTTGGTGTTTGTATCCGTGTCAGAGAAAACCTAGTGACCATGACCTCTGAGCTCAAGGAGCATGCAGAAGGATTTATGTTCTGCCTCACAGCTGCACGCATTATGGCAATACAAACGTTCTAATCCTGCCTATAGGCGGGACTATCTGAGTCCCAAATTGTATCCTATTCCCTATGTAGTACAGTACTTTTGATCAGGGCCAATAGGGCTCTGGTCAAATGTAGTGCAGTACAGGGAATAGGGTGCCATTGGGACTTAACCTACGTCATTGAAGTGATCTATAGTTCCACATGTGTTCCAATAAAATGGAAACCTAATCTGTTCAAAAGAATAAAATACATACACCATACCATTTCCGATAGTAAATGTTTTTGGCTAGCACAGCCGTTAAGAAATTACAACAACATCCTTTATACATGCGGTGACAGCAAACCCGGACGCTGCCTTGATGGTCCTGAAAGGATGTCACATTTGACATAACCAAAAAATCATGAAGGTGAAGACATTACATGATCGCTCAACAAAAAATTATAATTTACCCCATAAATGTGTGTGTAATTGTAAACCACTGTGTTGAGCAGTGAGCAGAAATTGGGTGCGGGTGGTAAGGCTTTGGGGAGGGAGAGGTTTAGCGGATATGTCACCAGTCATAAATCACAGTCCACGATTAACAGCTACAGTATATACATTCATCTTCTTAACCTCTTAAAGCAATATTGCAAAGCCCCTGGATTAGGGCACAGCATGCCTGTAATCATTGTTGAGAGATAAAGAGTCACGTCTTCAATTAGACAAGATATACCGCCTGTCAACCATTCAATGGTATTTATCATACTCATTAGATTCAAACTTAACACTGAGGAACATTCACATAATATGGCTGTTTAACGAAGGATTACTTCCCCCAATGAATCATAAATGTATGGTAGGAATTCTTAGGAATGACAGACTTGAAGACTTATCAAGGCCTGTGATGGTGAGGACCCTGGGACTAAATACCTCCTCCTGCAACTGGATCCTGGACTTCCTGACAGGCCACCCCCAGGTGGTAAGGGTAGATAACAACACATCCACCATGCTGGTCCTAAACACAGGGGCCCCTCAGGGGTGCATGCTCAGTCCCCTCCTGTACTCCGTGTTCACTCATGACTGCTCTCCCAGGTACGACTCCAACACCATCATTAAGTTTGCCGACGACACAACAGTGGTAGGCCTGATTTTTTTGTATTTTTCTTATTTCTTATTTACAATGACTGCCTAGGAACAGTGGGTTAACTGCCTTATTCAGGGGCAGAACGACAGATTGTTACCTTGTCAGCTCGGGGATTCGATTTAGCAACCTTCTGGGTTACTGGTCTGACGCTCTAACCACTAGGCTATCTGCCGCCCCTGATCACCGACAACGACGAGACAGCCTATAGGGAGGAGGTCAGAGACCAGACTGTGTGGTGCCAGGACAACAACCTCTCCCTCAACATGATCAAGATAAAGGAGATGATTGTGGACTACAGGAAAAGGAGGACCGAACACACCCCCATTCTCATCAACGGGCCTGTAGTGGAGCAGGTTTAGAGCTTCAAGTTCCTTGGTGTCCACATCACCAACAAACTAACATAGTCCAAGCAAAACAAGACAGTTGTGAAGAGGGCACGACCTATAACCTATTCCCCCTCAGGAGACTGAAAAGATTTGGCATGAGTCCTCAGATCATCAAAAGATTCTACAGCTGCACCATTGAGAGCATCCTGATGGGTTGCATCACTCCCTGGTATGGCAACTGCTCGGCCTCCGACAGCAAGGCACTTCAGAGGGTAGTACGAATGGCCCAGTACATCACTGGGGCCAAGCTTCCTGCCATGCAGGACCTCTATACCAGGCGGTGTCAAAGGAAGGCCCTAAAAATTGTCAAAAACTCCAGCCACCCTAGTCATAGACTGTTCTCTCTGTTACTGCTACTGCACGACAAGCGGTACTGGAGCGCCAAGTCTAGGTCCGAGAGGCTTCTAAACAGCTTCTACCCCCAAGCCACAAGACTCCTGAACATCTAATCAAATAGCTACCCAGACTATTTGCATTGCCCCCCCCCTTTACACTGCTGCTACTCTCTGTTGTTATCATCTATGCATAGTCACTTTAATATCTCTACCTACATGTACATATTACCTCAATTACCTCGACTAACCGGTGTCCCCACACATTGACTCTGTACCGGTACCCCACTGTATATAGTCTCATTATTGTTATTTTACTGTTATTTTACTGCTGCTTGTTTTACTTGTTACTTTTATTTCTTATTTGTATTTTTCTTTAACTGCATTTTTGGTTAGGGGCTCGTAAGTAAGCGTTTCACTGTATTTGGTGAATGTGACAAATAACATTTGATTTGATGTTGAGAATTTACTATCATCAACATTAAAGACCACTGACTGACATGGCTTTAAAGTGTAAACATGATCATTTGTACTGTAGAAAATAATTTTGTCAGGTTATGCTATTAACCAGTGGAACAGTCTATGGTAATACTCACGGAAAAAACACATCATTTCACATGTGGACAATCACATCTGCAATTAACAATTTTATGAGAAATCATGTGAAACCATGTCGTTTTGGAACACTTCACATGTGGTTAAATCTAAGGGTAGAGCAGTGATTCTCAACTGGGGGGTTGTGACCCCCATCGCAACACACTCTCTGACCAATACAATTACGTTCTCGCCCCAAACAAACACTGATCCAATGACATGACAGATTTCTCGACACACACAAACACCTTGATCCAATAAAAATGTCACTCTGCAACATTGTTTTGTTTTAAATGTGACACGTCCAATCAGACAATCCAGATCTTCTTCTGACAGCTAGATTGATTGACAGCTAACTATGCAGATGTGTTCTGCAGGCATTGCACACGTGGATAGTTAGCTGTCATTTAACTCAGGTAGGGTAGCTGTCAAAGTAAAACCAGGGACAAGTTTTTAAAACGTGCAGCTCAGACTTCATCTACTGCTGCTTCCAATGTCAACAACAAGGCAAACAAACCAGTCCCTGTCAAGAAGAGAAAATATGACCCTGATAAATATGGTTATACGTACAGTACCAGTCAAAAGTTTGGACACACCTACTCATTCAAGGGTTTTTATTTATTTGTAAAAAAAATTACATTGTAGAATAATAGTGAAGACTTCAAAACTATGAAATAACAGATATGGAATCATATAGTAACCAAAAAAGTGAGATTGTTCTGAGATTGTTCAAAATAGTCACCCTTTGCCTTGATGACAGCTTTGCACACTCTTGGCATTGTCTCAACCACCTTCATGAGGTAGTCACCTGGAGTGCATTTCAATTAACAGGTGTGTCTTGATAAAAGTAAATTTATGGAATTTCTTTCCTTCTTAATGTGATTGAGCCAATCAGTTGTGTTGTTACAAGGTAGGGTTGGTATACAGATGTTTAACAAGAATTTAACCTCTACTTCCACACAATCCCGGATCCGGGAGCACCCCCATCAGTAAAAAAGCTGACTAGCATAGCCTAGCATAGCGTCACAAGTAAATACTAGCATCTAAATATCATTAAATCACAAGTCCAAGACACCAAATGAAAGATACACATCTTGTGAATCCAGCCATCATTTCTGATTTTTAAAATGTTTTACAGGGAAGACACAATATGTAAATCTATTAGCTAACCACGTTAGCAAAAGACACAACTTTTTTTACTCCACCATTTTTTTCCTGCATAGGTAGCTATCACAAATTCGACCAAATAAAGATATAAATAGCCACTAACCAAGAAACAACTTCATCAGATGACAGTCTGATAACATATTTATTGTATAGCATATGTTTTGTTAGAAAAATATGCATATTTCAGGTATAAATCATAGTTTACCATTGCAGCCACCATCACAACTCTCACCAAAGCGACTAGAATAACTACAGAGAGCAACGTGAATTACCTAAATGCTCATCATAAAACATTTCTGAAAAATACACAGCGTACAGCAAATGAAAGACAAAGATCTTGTGAATCCAGCCAATATTTCAGATTTTTTAAGTGTTTTACAGCGAAAACACAATATAGCATTATATTAGCTTACTACAATAGCAAACCACACAACAGCATTGATTCAAGCCAAAAATAGCGATAACGTATAAACCAGCAAAATATATTAATTTTTTCACTGACCTGCTCAGAATTCTTCAGATGACAGTCCTATAACATCATATTACACAATACATATAGAGTTTGTTCGAAAATGTGCATATTTAGCGGCACAAATCGTGGTTATACAATGAGAAAAGTAGCCAAGCTGCCAACAAAATGTCGGGAGAAATCTTGGGAGAGGCACCTATTCTAATCGATAACTAATCATAAACTTGACTAAAAAATACAGGTTGGACAGCAAATGAAAGATACATTAGTTCTTAATGCAATCGCTGTGTTACATTTTTAAAATTAACGTTACTACGACATACAGCGTGCGTTAAAGCGAGACCGCACCGAAATTAATGGCGGATTATGCATTTTACATTTTTCAACAGAACAACGAATTAACAGCATAAATAGTTCTTACTTTTTGATGTGCTTCCATCAGAATCTTGGGAAAGTTGTCCTTTGTCCAAAAGAATCGTTGCTCGGTTGTAGAATGTAGTCTTCAACGTTGCAATTAGCAGTAAACATTAGCCATGTGGGCCAGACATGCCCAACTCCCTAGAACGCAACACAAATAAATACCCGAAAATCGCAATATACTGACATAAACTGATATAACTCGGTTTAAAATAACAACATTATGATGTCTTTAACAGCTATATCGAATAAAAACAGAGCCGGATATATCTAAGAGCTATAACCGGAGCTTTCTAGTACGACATGCCAAGGTCATTCCTGCGTCAGAGCGAAGTGAACAAAGACCGGACCCTTCGTTCCCAGGCCATTTATAACCTCTCAGATCTGCCTAGAGACTCCATTTCAAATCTCACTATTCGCTGACATCCAGGGGAAGGCGTATGCAGTGCATCTCAACCAATAGAAGACAGGCAAATTAATAAACTGACCTGGGAACAGCTTGCAGAATTCAGCATTCTCACATCCACATAGGAAAAAGGCTCCAACTCGAGTTCTGTTTTACTCACAGATATAATTCAAACGGTTTTAGAAACTAGAGAGTGTTTTCTATCCAATAGTAATAATAATATGCATATTGTACGAGCAAGAATTGAGTACGAGGCAGTTTAATTTGGGAACGAAATTATTACAAAGTGTTAAACAGCACCCCCTATTGAGAAGAAGTTAACTTCTTTCAGCTAGGGGGCAGAATTTTTATGTTTGGAAAAATAACGTTCCCAAGGTAAACGGACTATTTCTCAGGTAAAGATGCTAGAATATGCATATAATTGACAGATTAGGATAGAAAACACTCTAAAGTTTCCAAAAGTGTCAAAATATTGTCTGTGAGTATAACAGAACTGATTTTGCAGGCGAAAACCTGAGGAAATCCAACCCGGAAGTGCCTTTTATTTGGAAGAATCCCTATTCCGTTGCCTGCCCCTCCTCCATTTAAAGGGGATTCATTTTCCAACCAGATTCATTTTCCAATGGCTTCCTCAGGCTCTGACCAGGCTTTAGGATAGTTTCAAGCTTTTATTTAGAAAAATGAGTGAGATTTTTCAAAACGCGTCAGGTGTCCTTTGATTAGTTCCTGCGCGCGAGAGATGTAGCTCGACATTTTCTTTCTCTGTAGTATTGAATAGGTTACCGTCTGGTTGAAATATTATCGATTATGTATGTTAAAAACAACCTGAGGATTGATTATAAAAAACATTTGACATGTTTCTACGAACATTACGGATACTTTTTGGAATTTTCGTCTGCCTTTCAGGACCGGAACGAGCCTGTGTTTTTCTGAACATAACGCGCCAACCAAATGGCGTTTTTTGGTTATAAAACTAATCTTTATCGAACAAAAATAACATTTATTGTGTAACTGGGAGTCTCGTGAGTGCAAACATCCAAAGATTATCAAAGGTAAGCGATTAATTTGATTGCTTTTCTGACTTTCGTGACCAAGCTAATTTGGGGCTAGCTGTTCTTACTGTTTTGTCTAGTGATTGATAAACTCACAAACGCTTGGATTGCTTTCGCTGTAAAGCATATTTTCAAAATCTGACATGATAGGTGGATTAACAACAAGATAAGCTGTGTTTTGGTATATTTCACTTGTGATTTCATGATTATAAATATTTTTTTATTTTTTTTTAAATTTGGCGCTCTGCCACTCAGCGGTTGTTTACGAAAATTATCCCGCTAAAGGGATCCGTGCGGCAAGAAGTTAAGCTTTCTGCCAATATTAGACATGTCTATGTCCTGGGAAATGTTCTTGTTACTTACAACCTCATGCTGATCACATTAGCCTATGTTAGCTCAACCGTCCCGCAGGGGACCCACCAATCATGAAGAAGTTTAAATGGAAGACGTTTGGAACACCAAAAATCTTCCTAGAGGTGGCCAACCGGCCAAACTTAGCAATCGGAGAAAGTCCTTGTTCAGGGAAGTGACCAAGAACCCGATGGTCACTCTGAAAGAGCTCCAGAGTTCCTCTGTGGAGATGGGAAAACCTTCCAGAAGGACAACCATCTCTGCAGCACTCCACCAATCAGGCCTTTATGGTAGAGTGGCCAGATGAAAGGCACTCCTCAGTAAAAGGCACATGACAGCCCGTTAGGAGTTTGCCAAATGGCACCTAAAGGACTCGCAGAGCTAAAGGACTCGCAGACCAAATAAGATTCTCTGGAATGAAACCAAGATTGAACTCCTTGGCCTGAATGCCAAGCATCACGTCTGGAGGATACTTGGCAGTATCCCTATGGTGAAGCATGGTGGCGGCAGCATCATACTGTGAAGATGTTTTCCAGCGGCAGGGACTGGGAGACTATTCAGGTTTGAGGGAAAGACGAACAGAGCAAAGTACAAAGAGATCCTTGATGAGAACCTGCTCCAGGGCGCTCAGGACCTCAGACTGGGGCGAAGGTTCACCTTCCAACAGGACAGCAACCCTAAGCACACCGCCAAGACATCACAGGACTGGCTTCGGGACAAGTCTCTGAATGTCCTTGAGTGGCCCAGACAGAGTCCGGACTTGAACACGATCGAACATCGCTGGAGAGACCTGAAAATAGCTGTGTAGCAACGCTCCCCATCCAACCTAGCAAAGTTTGAGAGGATCTGCAGAGAAGAATGGGAGAAACTCCCCAAATATAGGTTTGCCAAGCTTGTAGCGTCATACCCAAGAATTGGAGGCTGCCAAAGGTGCTTCAACAAAGAACTGAGCAAAGGGTTTGAATACTTATGTAAATGTGATATTAAAGTTTTTTGGGGGATTTTGTGCAAAAATGTCTAAAAAACTGTTTTTGTATTGTCATTGTGGGGTATTGTGCGTAGATTGATGAGGGAAAAAATCAAATGTAATCCATTTTAGAATAAGGCTGTAACGTAACAAAAATGTGGACAAATTCAAGGGGTCTGAATACTTTCTGAATGCACTGTATTCAGAGCCATATCCTCATAATGCTTAGAGAAGATCTTATGTCAAGTTTTATTGAAGTGCTGTGGTTGCAAGTACACCTGGCACATCTAAAGCCTTTTCTTTTGGGGTGTTGTTATAGGCCACCAAGTGCTAACAGTGTGTATCTAAATAATATGTGTGAAATGCTTGATAGTGTATGTGATGTAAACAGAGGTCTACTTTCTTAGGGACCTGAATATTGAGCTGTCTTCTCAAGAGGAAGCTTTTCACTGTAACTAGTGCCTGTAATCTGGTTCAGGTTTATAATCAACCTACCAGGGTAATTACAAACACTACAAGTAAAAGATCATCCATATGTACTGATCACATTTTATTATCTTCTCTTGGATAGGGAGCAGCATTTTCACTTTGGATGAATAGCGTGCCCATAGTGAACTGCATCCTACTCTGTCCCAGATGATAATATATGCATATTATTATTACTATTGGATATAAAACACCCTGAAGTCTCTAAAACTGTTTGAATGATGTCTGTGAGTATAACAGAACTCATATGGCAGGCAAAAACCTGAGAAAAAATCCAAACAGGAAGTGAGAATTCTGAGGCTGGTGAATTTTAAACTCATCGCCTATTCAAATCCCAGTAAGATATGGATCTGTTTGCACTTCCTATGCCTTCCACTAGATGTCAACAGTCTGTAGAACGTTGAATGAAGCCTCTACTGTGATGTGGGGCCGGATGGGAGGTGTTTCAGTCAGTGGTCTGGCAGAATGCCAGTTCCTGGTCATGCGCGTTCCAAACGATATCGTCTTGCTTTCCATAACTTCTAGAGACACAAAGGAATTCTCCGGTTGGAACATTATTGGATATTTATGATAACAACATCCTGAAGATTGATTCTCTACTTAGTTTGACCAGTTTATTCGACCTGTAATATAACTTTTTTAAGTTTTCGTCCGACGTTCGCCTGGATCTGCGCGAGCGTTTGGACATGTGTACTAAACGTGCTAGCAAAAGTAGCTACTTGGACATACATAATGGACATTATCGAACAAAACAACAATTTATTGTGAAACTAGGATTCCTGGGAGTGCATTCTGATGAAGATCATCAAAGGTAAGGGAATAATTATGATGTAATTTCGTATTTCTGTTGACTCCAACATGGCGGAGAAATGTATATCTGAGCGCCGTCTCAGATTATTGCATGGTGTGCTTTGTAAAGTTTTTTTGAAATCTGACACAGCGGTTGCATTAAGAACAAGTGTATCTTTAATTCTATGTAAAACATGTATCTTTCATCAAAGTGTATGATGAGTATTTCTGTTATTAGATGTGGCTCTCTGCAATTTCTCCGGATATTTTGGAGGCATTTCTGAACATGAGGCCAGTGTAAACTAAGATTTTTGGATATAAATATGCACATTATCGAACAAAACATACATGTATTGTGTAACATGATGTCCTATGAATGTCATCTGATGACGATCATCAAAGGTTAGTGATTCATTTTATCTCTATTTCTGCTTTTTGTGACTCTTATCTTTGGCTGGAAAAACGGCTGTGTTTTTCTGTGGCTATGTACTGACCTAACATAATCGTTTGGTGTGCTTTCGCCGTAAATCCTTTTTGAAATCAGACATGTTGGCTGGATTCACAACATGTGTAGCTTTAATTTGGTGTCTTTCATATGTGATTTCATGAAAGATTGAGTTTTATAGTAATATATTTGAATTTGGCGCGCTGCATTTTTTCTGGCTTTTGGCCAAGTGGGACGTTAGCGTCCCACATATCCCAGAGAAGTTAACTTGGCTTTCAAAGACTTTAGATAGGCAGGGCAGGATGGATATAGTTCTGTAACAGTTTGGGTCTAGGGTGTCACCCCATTTGAAGAGGGGGATGACCGCGGCAGCTTTCCAATCTTAAGGAATCTCGGACGATACGAAAGAGAGGTTGAACAGGCTGGTAATAGGGGTTGCAACAATGGCGGCGGATAGTTTTAGAAAGAGAGGGTTCAGAAATTGTAGCCCAGCTGATTTGTATGGGTCCAGGTTTTGCAGCTCTTTCAGAACATCTGCTTTCAGAACATCTGCTGAGATAAAGGGACTACGCTCACAGTAATCATTTACTTTGCACACAAACCACCGCCCAATTTGGAATAAGAAGTAATGAACGTATTTACGAGTGGATGTCTTTGTTCATCGTCTATCTCTGTTGGAACCAATCAATCCTTCTATGGAAAAGGGGTCGATTGGTGTAAGGCTCTGGTTAACCACCAGAGGTCACAATGCCCTTCTTAGTTGTCCTGGCTTGTAGTGGAGTGTTTTCAGAGCAGATATTCAAATGCACTAATGATTGTCTGAGATGGGATTTTCTCCTTCCCACCTTTTGTCTTTAGTCAGAGTTTGAAGCACTTTACACGCGCAGCTGCAGACTGGCAGTCTTTCTGGTCTGGTAGGTGAGTTTATCTTCTCATCTAGTGTTGAGGTTGAGAGTTTCAGAGTTTCCAACTATTCAAATTAATCACTAACTTTTAATTATCTTCATCAGATGACACTCATAGGACTTCATGTTACACAATACATGTATGTTTTGTTCAGTAAAGTTCATATTTATATAAAAAAATCTCAGTATACATTGGCGCGTTATGTTCAGTAGTTCCAAAAACATCCGGTGATTTTGCAGAGAGCCACATCAATTTCCAGAAATACTCATAATAAACGTTGATCAAAGATACAAGTGTTATACATGGAATTTTAGATCCACTTCTCCTTAACTTGGCGCACCATTTTCGTAAACAACCGCTGAATTGCAGAGCGCCAAATTTAAAAAATAAAAAATATATATATTTTCATGAAATCACAAGTGAAATATACCAAAACACAGCTTAGCTTGTTGTTAATCCACCTATCGTGTCAGATTTTGAAAATATGCTTTACAGCGAAAGCAATCCGTTTGTGAGTTTATCGATCACTAGACAAAACATTACGAACTGCTAACAGCAATGTAGATTGGTCACGAAAGCCAGAAGAGCAATAAAATGAATCGCTTACCTTTGATGATCTTCAGATGTTTGCACTCACGAGACTCCCAGTTACACAATAAATGTTCCTTTTGTTCAATAAATATTATTTTTATATCCAAAAACCTCCATTTGGTTGGTGCGTTATGTTCAGAAATCAACAGGCTCGAGCAGTCATGAAGGGAAGACGAAAATTCCAAATAGTATCCGTAAAGTTCGTAGAAACTGTGAAACGTTTTCTATAATCAATCTTCAGGTTGTTTTTAACATAAATAATCAATATTATTTCAACCGGACGGTAAACTATTCAATACAATAGATAAAGAAAATGTCGAGCTACAACTTTCGCGCCTATGAACTAATCAAAGGACACCTGGCCATCCACTGACGCATTTTGATAAATCTCGCTCATTTTTTAAAATAAAAGCTTGACACTATGTCTAAAGCCTGTTCACAACCTGTGGAAGCCATTGGAAAAGGAATCTGGTTGATATCCCTTTAAATGGAGGATAGGCAGGCAATGGAACAGGGATTATTCAAAATAAGAGGCACTTCCGGGTTGGAATTCCTCAGGTTTTCGCCTAAAAAATCAGTTCTGTTATACTCACAGACAATATTTTGACAGTTTTGGAAACTTTAGAGTGTTTTCTATCCTAATCGGTCAATTATATGCATATTCCAGCATCTGGGCCTGAGAAATAGGCCGTTGACATTGGGAACGTTAATTTTCCAAACATAAAAATTCTGCCTCCTAGCGTCAAGAAGTTAATGCAACCGCTGTGTCAGATTTCAAAAAAGCTTTACGGAAAAAGCAAATCATGCAATAATCTGAGGTCGGCGCTCAGAGCCCAATCAAGACAAAAAGATATATGCCATATTGTGCAGTCAACAGAAGTCAGAAATAACATTATAAATATTCACTTACCTTTGATGATCTTCATCAGAATACACTCCCAGGAATCCCAGTTCCACAATAAATATTTGATTTGTTCGATAATGTCCATCATTTATGTCCAAATAGCTACTTTTGTTAGCGCGTTTGGTAAACAAATCAAAACTCACAAAGCGCATTCACTAGTTGCAGACGAAATGTCAAAAAGTTCCGTTACAGTCCGTAGAAACATTTCAAACGATGTATAGAATCAATCTTTAGGATGTTTTTAACATAAATCTTCAATAATGTTCCAACCGGAGAATTCCTTTGTCTTCAGAAAAAGCAAATGGAACGGGAGCGTGACCAGCTCCTGGCACTCTGCCAGACCTCTGACTCAATGCCCTCTCATTCAGCCCCCCTTTACAGTAGAAGCCTTAAACAAGTTTATAAAGACGGTTGACATCTAGTGGAATACTTAGGAAGTGCAACATGACCAATATCCCACTGTATCTTCAATAGGGGCTGAGTTGAAAATCGACCAACCTCAGATTTCCCACTTCCTGGTGGATTTTTTCTCAGGTTTTTGCCTGCCTTATGAGTTCTGTTATACTCACAGACATCATTCAAACAGTTTTAGAAACTTCAGAGTGTTTTCTATCCAAATATACTAATAATATGCATATATTAGCAACTGGGACTGAGGAGCAGGCAGTTTACTCTGGGCACCTCTAGGCACCTTATTCATCCAAGCTACTCAATACTGCCCCCAGCCATAAGAAGTTAAATCTTAGTCAGTCCTTTTAAGCACTCTGGTCGAAGAGGGCAGTTCCGTCATGCTGACAAGCTCTCTGACCTAATTCGGGGCATGTCTAGTCATTGTGCATAGTTTATATAAAAATCTCATTAGAAAACTAAAATCACATTCCTATCTTAATAACAGAAATACTATAACCCTTAATCATATATATATTTTTAACAACATTTGGATGTAAACTTGACATATAGAATGTGTACACTTTCTGAGTTACAGTATTTTGTTGATACCATTCTTAATGACAACACAAAATAAGAAACAACGTGACATTATTATTCTTTAGATCCCCACAGACCATTCTTAACATTCCTATCTTAGAAATGTTGTTCCGATATTCCCCTCCCCCCTTCTCCTCTTCTGTGGGTGAGAGGGGTCTGGTCATCGTCAGCCATTTGCCAAGCTGATCTGAGGCATTGGATCCTCAGCCAGGAGAGTCATGACACCATCACCCACATAAGAGTCACAGCAAAATATTTCTTATACAGTATTTTAGGCCCAGCTTTTGGAACTTTGGCTTTCCTGGATATAGCCTCTGTATTGTGATCACTGCATCCAATGGGTAAGGATACGGTTTCAGAACAAAGTTCTGCAGTATTAATAAACAGATCACAGACCATTTCGAATCCCACCGTAACTTCTCCGCTGTGCAATCCGGTTTCCGAGCCGGTCACGGGTGCACCTCAGCCACGCTCAAGGTACTAAACGATATCATAACCGCTATCGATAAAAGACAGTACTGTGCAGCCGTGATCATCGACCTGGCCAAGGCTTTCGACTCTGTCAATCACAGTATTCTTATCGGCAGACTCAATAGCCTTGGTTTTTCAAATGACTGCCTCATCTAGTTCACCAACTACTTTGCAGACAGAGTTCAGTGTGTCAAATCGGAGGGCCTGTTGTCCGGACCTCTGGCCTCTATGGGGGTACCACAGGGTTCAATTCTCGGGCCGACTCTTTTCTCTGTATATCAATGATGTCGCTCTTGCTGCGGGTGATTCCCTGATCCACCTCTACGCAGACGACACCATTCTGTATACTTCTGGCGCTTCCTTGGACACTGTGCTAACTAACCTCCAAACGAGCTTCAATGCCATACAACACTCCTTCCGTGGCCTCCAACTGCTCTTAAACGCTAGTAAAACCAAATGCATGCTTTTCAACCATTCGCTGCCCGCACCCGCCCCCCCGACTAGCATCACCACCCTGGATGGTTCTGACCTAGAATATGTGGACAACTATAAATACCTAGGTGACTGGCTAGACTGTAAACTCTCCTTCCAGACTCATATTAAACATCTCCAATCCAAAATCAAATCTAGAGTCGGCTTTCTATTTTGCAACAAAGCCTCCTTCACTCACGCCGCCAAACTTACCCTAGTAAAACTGACTATCCTACCGATCCTCGACTTCGGCGATGTCATCTACAAAATAGCTTCCAATACTCTACTCAGCAAACTGGATGTAGTCTTTTACAATGCCATCCGTTTTGTTACCAAATCACCTTAAACCACCCACCACTGCGACCTGTTTGCTCTAGTCGGCTGGCCCTCGCTACATATTCGTCGCCAGACCCACTGGCTTCAGGTCATCTATAAGTCTATGCTAGGTAAAGCTCCGCCTTATCTCAGTTCACTGGTCACGATAACAACACCCACCTGTAGCACACGTTCCAGCAGGTATATCTCACTGATCATCCCCAAAGCCAACACCTCATTTGGCCGCCTTTCCTTCCAGTTCTCTGCTGCCCGTGACTGGAACGAATTGCAAAAATTGCTGAAGTTGGAGACTTTTATTTCCCTCACCAATTTTAAACATCAACTATCTGAGCAGCTAACCGATCGCTGCAGCTGTACATAGCCCATCTGTAAATACCCCACCCAATCTACCTACCTCATTCCCATACTGTTTTTATTTTATTTACTTTTATGCTCTTTTGCACAACAGTATCTCTACTTGCACATCATCATCTGCTCATTTATCACTCCAGTGTTAATCAGCTAAATTGTAATTATTCGCTCCTACAGTCTATTTATTGCCTACCTCCTCAAGCCTTTTGCACACACTGTATATAGACTTTCTTTTTTTCTACTGCGTCATTGACTTGTCTATTGTGTTATTGGCTTGTTTATTGTTTACTCCATGTGTAACTCTGTGTTGTTGTCTGTGTCACACTGCTTTGCTATATCTTGGCCAGGTCGCAGGTGCAAATGAGAACTCTTAAATAAAGGTGAAATCTCTGTCCCTCGCTCTTTTTCCCCCTTCCCACCTATGATGTAACAAGCCGTCATATCTTGTCGGTCCAATAGGGACTTTTGTCTCACGTAAGTGTGTATGTGTAGTCTGTGTTATTGTTTAGTTAGTAAATAAATAATTAAACCAATTTGTGTAGTACTGAATAATCTGCAAATGTTGGGGTTCTTGCAGATCCAAGAAGGTTAAGACTGTTCAGAATGAGAACTGATATGAGGTAATGATTAATACGTGACTGTTATCGATATATATAGAATTGTTATCTTCTTGAGTTTAATTCGGGAGATGGTAACTCGTTAAACAACTTCTTCCGTGGTGCCCCAAATTCCTAATGAGTTAATTGTTACATGATTAAAAGCGGTTAACAATTAAACACGGTTAGTGGATTGAATAAATGACAGTCATCAGATTAATGAAAGTCACATCACGACAAAGGTAAAAATATTTGTTGGTCTGATGTGATTAATAAGGAGCATTAATAAGGAGCATCCAGACGCTGCACTTGATGAGGAATTGAACAACTGTATGCTTGAAAGAGATGGGGCAAAAGGAGTGGATAATAAGTCTGGTTGCTTTGTGAATAGGGGGCGCTGTTTTCACTTTGGGGAAAAAATCGTGCCCAATTTAAACGGCCTCGTACTCTATTCTAGATCGTACAATATGCATATTATTATTACTATTGGATAGAAAACACTCTCACGTTTCTAAAACTGTTTGAATTATATCTGTGAGTAAAACAGAACTCATTTGGCAGCAAACTTCCAGACAGGAAGTGAAAAATCTGAAAACGATGCTCTGTTCCAGGGCCTGCCTATTCAATTGCCTTATATTTATGGATTTGCATGCACTGCATACGCCTTCCACTAGATGTCAACAGGCAGTGGAAGGTGGAATGGGGTGTCTAGGTTGATCTGAGGTCGAACAAGAGCTCTTGGAGTGGGAGGTCTGGAAATGTCTTTGTCTTCTCTGGCGCGCGAAGTACATCGACATTGGCTTCTGAAAAGCGTTCGGTATACACAGTGGATATCTCCGGCTCTGATTTTATTTGATAGATGTGATAAAAACATCATAAAGTAGTTTTTTTCAACCGAGTTGTATCAATTTATTCAACGTTTATTGCGACTTTTGGAATTTTCCTTTCTTTGCGTCAGGAGAAGTTGGGCATGTTCGCGCCACATGGCTAGCTAAGGTTGCTAATTCGACAGGAGAAAAGGACATTCTAAAACCAAACAACGATTTATTCTGGACCTAGGACTCCTTGTACAAGATTCTGATGGAAGCTCAGCAAAAGTAACAACAATTTATGATGTTATTTCGTATTTCTGTGGAAAATGTTGAGTCCTATTTTCCGCCCTTTTTGCGGGCGCTGTCTCGCTATAACGTAAGCTGTTTGTTATGGTAAAGTTATTTTTAAAAATCTAACACGGCGGTTGCATTAAGAACTAGTGTATCTTTCATTTGCTGTCCAACATGTATTTTTTTGTAAAGTTTATGATGAGTTCTTTGGTCAGATTAGGTGAGTGTCCAAAATAGCTCCGAACAATTTGGTGAATCAATGCTACATATTCACAATGTATAACCACGGTTTGCAGCTCAAAATATGCACATTTTCGAACAAAACATAAGTGTATTGTATAACCTGATGTTATAAGACTGTCATCTGATGAAGTTGGTCAAGGTTAGTGATTAATTTTATATTTTTTGCTGGTTTTTGCGATCGCTACCTTTTGCTGCTGATAAATGCATTTGTGTGTTTGGCTATTGTGGTAAGCTAATATAATGCTATATTGTGTTTTCGCTATAAAACACTTAAAAAATCTGAAATATTGGCTGGATTCACAAGATGTTTATCTTTCATTTGCTGTACACCATGTATTTTTCATAAATGTTTTATGATGAGTATTTAGGTATTTCACGTTGCTCTCTGTAATTATTCTGGCTGCTTTGGTGATATTTATGATGGTAGCTGCAATGTAAAACTATGATTTATACCTCAAATATGCACATTTTCGAACAAAACATAAATTTATTGTATATCATGTTATAAGACTGTCATCTGATGAAGTTGTTTCTTGGTTAGTGACTAATTATATCTCTATTTGGTCGGTTTTGTGATAGCTACCTATGCGGTAGAAAAATTGATTATTTTGCTATTGTGGTTAGCTAATAGAAATACATATTGTGTTTTCGCTGTAAAACATTTTAAAAATCGGAAATGATGGCTGGATTCACAAGATGTTTATCTTTCATTTGCTGTATTGGACTTGTGATTTCATGAAAATTATATTATATGATATCCCTGTCGCGTTAGGCTAGGCTATGCTGGTCAGCTTTTTAGATGAGGAGGATCCCGGATCCGGGAGAGAGAAGCGGTAGAGGATAACTGACAGGTTGACTTATTGCACATTGAGAAATTATGCGACTAAACTCAACAAAAAAGAAGAAGAAACTCTTATGAACCCAAGATCAATGATATAGAGAATAATGGGGAAAAAAGCTTTGTAGTACTTTAATTGAAATTATGGGCAGAATCCGATAGATAATTCATCACAAACACATTTGATGTTGCCAATTATTTTAATTATTACTTCATTTGAAAAGGGGGCAAACTTAAGCATGAAATGCCAACAATGAACAGTGAGCGTACTCATGCATAAAAAAACTAATACAGAAAGAATAGCACTGTAAGTTTCAATTTTGTAAAATTAGGTTGGGAGTGGTGGACAAATTATTGTTATCAATCAATAATGACAAACCCCCTATCATTGACAACTTGATGGAAAGCTACTGAGGATGGTAGCTGACTCTATAGCCACTCCTATCGGTCATATCTTTCATCTAAGCCTAGAGGGAATTAAAAGTCATTCCTCTACCCAAGAGTAGAAAAGCAGCCTTTACTGGTTCTAACAGCCGACCTATCAGCTTGCTACCAGCTCCTAGAAAACTGTTGGAAAAAAACGTGTTTGACCAAATACAATGCTATTTCTCAGACTTTCGGCATCATTTTAGATAAGGGCACTCAACATGTACTGCACTAACACACATGACTGATGATTGATTGAAATAAGATGATTGTGGGAGCTGTACTGTTAGGTTTCAGTGCAACGTTGTTGAGAAAACATATGTGTTACAGCTTTTCAACCTCTGCCATATTGTGGATTGAGGGCAACATTGTCTTGCAAAAGTATTCAACCCCCTTGGCATTTTTCCTATTTTGTTGCCTTACAACCTGGAATTAAAATTGATTTCTTGGGGGGGTTGTATCATTTGATTTACATAATATGCCTACTACTTAGAAGAGGCTAAATGTTTTTTATTGTGAAAAAAACAAGAAATAAGACAAAAAACAGAGCTTGAGCATGCATTATTTCCCCCCCCCCTCCCCCCAAAAGTGAATAGAGCCACCTTTTGCAGCAATTACAGCTGCAAGTCTCTTGTGGAATGTCTCTATAAGCTTGGCACATCTAGCCACTGGGATTTTTGTCCATTCTCCAAGGCAAAACTGCTCCAGCTCCTTCAAGATGGATGGGTTCCGCTATTGTAAAGCAATCTTTAAGTCATAACACAGATTCTCAATTGGATTGAGGTCTGGGCTTGGACTAGGCCATTCCAAGACATTTAGATGTTTCCACTTGAGTGCTGCTTGAGCAGTATGCTTAGGGTCATTGTCCTGCTGGAAGATGAACCTCCGTCCCAGTCTCAAATCCCTGGAAGACTTAAACAGGTTTCCCTCAAGAATTTCCCTGTATTTAGCTCCATCCATCATTCCTTCAAATCTGGCCAGTTTCCCAGTCCCTGCCGATGAAAAACATCACCTACAGCAGATAGTGCCACCACCATGCTTCACTGTGAGGATGGTGTTCTCGGGGTGATGAAAGGTGTTGGGTTTGCGCCAGACAAAATGTTTTCCTTGATGGCCAAAAAGCTCAATTTTAGTCTCATCTGACCAGAGTACCTTCTTCTATATGTTTTAGGGAGTGTCTCACATGCCTTTTGGCGAACACCTTCTTTTTCCATAAAGCCCTGCGGACAGATACACCAATCTCCGCTGTGGAGCTTTACAGCTCCTTCAGGGTTATCTTTGGTCTCTTTGCTGCCTTTCTGATTAATGCCCTCCTTGCCTGGTCCGTGAGTTTTGGTGGGCGGCCCTCTCTTGGCAGGTTTGTTGTGGTGCCCTATTGTTTCCATTTTTTAATAATGGATTTAATGGTGCTCCGTGGGATGTTCAAAGTTTCAGATCTTTTTTTATAACCCAACCCTGATCTGTACTTCTCCACAATTTTGTTCCTGACCTGTTTGGAGTGCCCCTTGGTCTTCATGGGGCTGCTTGCTGACTACTCCGCGAGTGTCGCGTGCGCGAGCATTGCAAAATACATTTAGAAATCCATATTATTCAATTATTGCACCCACACTGCTCGCACGTGCCAACGAGCGTCTGCGTTGCCAAGGGCTAAAATAAAAGTCAGTTCTATTTCTGACGCAGATCGCACTGCAAGTCCTGCCTCTCCATCTCCTCATTGGTTTATAGAAGCAGGTACCCACGTGCCATTTCCTCAGTGGTTATACCAACGTGGGTGACTGAAAGACGAACAATGTCGGTGGCGGTAATGCACTTAATTTATGAAAGTTGCCAATCGCAATTTAAAGTCCAGAGAAGAAAAAACTTGGAAAGAGGAGAGATGACTAGAAACGATACGGTTGACCGTTTTATGTGTTGATTAATTGCCGGAGTAGAGGACCTTGTGCATTTCAGGTAAAGTAACAACTCAATGTTTATATCCCAGGACAAATTAGCTAGCAACAGCAAGCTATCTAAATAGGACAAATTAGCTAGCAAGTGCAAGCTAGCTAGCTAAATTGCCATACTTGTTTAATGCTTTTCGACATGTCCCCAAATTAATGTAATTGGTTCAGAGTTTGTTTTGATATTTTCACCTGCGTGTCGTGATCGCATTTGCTGTGGGGGGACAAAATACATTTATGCCATGTACATTTATCCGTGTTAGTGGTGTTGTAGACTCTGGGACCTTTCAGAACAGGTATATTTACACAGATCATTTGACAGATCATGTGAAACTTAGATTGCACACAGGTGGACTTTATTTAACTAATTATGTGACTTCTGAAGGTAATTGGTTGCACCAGATCTTATTTAGGGGCTTCATAATAAAGGTGGTAAGTACATATGCACACACCGCTTTTTTTTTTTTAAGTAGTTTTTTTCATTTCACTTAACCAATTTGGACTATTTTGTGTATGTAGATGAAATCCAAACAAAAATCAATTTACATTACAGAATGTAATGCAGCAAAATAGGAAAAACGCCAAGGGGGATGAATACTTTTGCAAGGCACTGTATTGACTCAGGGGGTTGAATATTTATGTACAAGATACATTTGTTTTATTTAAGTAAGTATGTTTTTTTGAATTTTTCTTCCACTTTGACAACACAGAGTATTTTCTGTAGATTGTTGACAAAAAAATGAAAATTAAATAATTTTTACTCCCACTTTGTAACACAACAAAATGTGGAAAATGTTTAGGGGTGTACAATAAATCATTTCTAAAGGCACTGTAATTGAGATATCTATGTGTATATACATATGTAGGTAGGGGTAATGTGACTATGCAACAGCAGTAGCAGCAGTGTATGTGGTGGGTGTTTGTGTGTGATGTCTGGATGCATGTGTGTGCGTGATATGTGTGTGTTGAGATGTCAGTGTAAGTATGTGCGAGTGTGTGGGTAGAGTCCAGTGTGTGTGCATTGAGTCAGTGCAAGAGAGCAAAAAAGGGCAATGCAGGTAGTCCGGGTAGCCATTTGATTAGCTATTTAGCAGTTTTGTTTAGTAGTCTTATGGTTTGGGAGTAGAAGCTGTTCAGGGTCCTGTTGGTTGCAGACTTGATACACTGGTATCGCTTGCCGTGCGGTAGCAGACAGAACAGTCTAAGGCTTATTTGGCTGGAGTCTTTGACACTTTTGGGGGCCTTCCTCTGACATCGCCTGGTGTGGAGTTCTTTGATGGCAGGGAGCTTGGCCCCAGTGATGTACTGGGCCATACTCACCACTCTCTGTAGTGCCTTGCAGTTGCCATACCAATCGGTGATGCAGCCAGTCAAGATGCTCTCAGTGGTGCAGCTGTCTAATATTTGAGGATCTGAGGGCCCATGCCAAATCTTTTCAGCCTCCTGAAGGGAGTCAGTATTCAACCTCTTTGTTATGGCAAGCCTAAATACATTTTAATTACATCTTTACAACTGTGTGGGTGTGTGTGGACCATGTTAGTTCCTTAGTGATGTGGACACAGAGGAACTTGAAACTCTAGATCCGCTCCACTACAGCCCCATTGATGTGGATGAGGCCGTGCTTGCCCCTCCGTTTTCTGTAGTCCACGATCAGCCCCTTTGTCTTGTTGAGGGAGAGGTTGTTATCCTGGCACCACACTGCAGAGTCTCTGACCTTCTCCATATACAGTGCCTTCAGAAAGTATTCACACCTGTTGACTTTTTCCACATTTTGTTGTGTTACCACCTGAATTGAAAATTTATTAAATTGAGATTTTATGTCACTGGCCTACACACAATATCCCTTAATGTCAAAGTGGAATTATGTTTTTATACATTTTTACAAATTAAGAAAAAATGTAAAGCTGAAATGTCTTGAGTCAATACGTGTTCAACCCCTTTGTTATGGCAAGCCTAGATAAGTTCAGGGGTAAAAATGTGTTTAACAAGTCACATAATAACTCCCTCTGTGTGCAATAATAGTTTTAACATGATTTTTTAATGACTACCTCATCTTTATACCCCACACATACAATTATCTGTAAGGTCCCTGTCGGGCAATGAATTTCAAACAGATTCAATCACAAAGACCAAGGAGGTTTTCCAATGTCTCGCAAAGAAGGGCACCTATTGGTAGATGGGTAAAAATGTAAAAAGCAGACACTGAATATTCCTTTGAGCATGGTGAAGTTATTAACTACACTTAGGATGGAGTATCAATAAACCTAGTCTCTACAAAGATGCAGTTGTCCTTCGTAACCCTGTCCTGCAGTCAATGACCAAAAGTGCCCTCTTTGGCATCTTGTGGAATATTGTTAATATTGTTCATAATTTCATTATTAATAAATATGTATATATTTTTACGATGACAATCTGGTAGTTCTAAGTCAAACAGTTTGTAATATTTCAGTATTCTGTGATGCATTTAAAGTGGAATATTGGGATGCAAACAAAACATTTAATACAACTCTATATCTGACATGATACAGGTGTCTTTTTAACACCATAACCATGTCTGTGAGGTGTATACTTTTGTATCAAAGTATATTTGTTTAAGAATTACTCTGTTTGACCCTGATTTAGCCCACTTCAGTAAAATGTTAACTTATTTGCCAGAGAGGAAGAAAACAGCTCAGGGATTTCACCAGAAGGCCACTGGTGACTTTAAAAGAGTTACAGGGTTTAATGGCTGTGATAGGAGAAAACCGAGGATGGATCAACAACATTGTAGTTACTCCACAATACTAACCTAAATGACTAAGTGAAAAGGAGGAAGGAAGCCTGTACAGAGTAAAAATATTCCAAAACATGCATTATGTTTGCAAAGTAAAACTACAAAAAATGTGACAAAGAAATGAATGTATGTCCTGAATACAAAGCATTATGTTTGGGGCAAACCCAACACTGTAAGGACCGACGCCGGACAGGAGAAGCAGGTACGGGGAGTCAAACATTTATTCAGGAACAGACATAGAACACGACAGGAACAGCGTCAGCACACAGGAAAACAAGGACATATGACAAACAATCACGAAGCAGGGAACAGAGCTTGGGAACAGACAGATATAGGGAAGGTAATGACACAAGTAATTGAGTCCACGTGATCGCTGATGCGCATGACGGGGGAAGGCAGGTGTGCGTACTGATGGTGGCTTGAGTGCGTAATGTTGTGGATCCTGGTGCCCTCGAGCGCCAGGGGGGAGGAAGAGCGGGAGCAGGCATGACAAACACAACACATCACTGAGTACCAGTATTCATAATTTCAAGCATGGTGGTGGCTGCATCATGTTATGTGTATGGTTGTCATTAGCAAGGACTAAGGAGTTTTTAAGGATAAATGGAAAAGAGCTAAGCACAGGAAAAATCTAGAGGAAACCTGGTTCAGTCTGCTTTCCAACATACACTGGGAGACAAATTCACCTTTCGGCAGTACAATGACCTAAAACACAAGACCAAAGCTACACTGGAGTTGCCTACCAAGAAGACAGTGAACGTTCCTGAGTGGCCGAGTTACAGTTTTGACTTAAATCTACTTGAAAATCTATAGCAAGACATGAAAATGGATGTCTAGCAATGATCAACAACCAACTAATAGAATAATGTGCAAATATTGTACAATCCACATGTGCAAAGCTCTCAGAGACTTACCCAGACACAGCTGTAATTGCTGCCAAAGGTGATTCTAACATTTATTGACACAGGGATGTGAATACTTATGTAAATGAGATATTTCTGTATTACATTTTCAATAAATTTGCAACAAAAAACAACAATGTGTTTCCATGTCAATATGGGGTATTCTTTGTAGATGAGTGAGAAAACAAATTCAAATCAAATCAAATTTTATTGGCCCCGACTGGGGACCCTCGCTGCAGGCCCCAGACTGGGGACCCTCGCTGCAGGCTCCAGACTGGGGACCCTTGTTGCAGGCCCCGGACTGGGGACCCTCGCTGCAGGCCCCGGACTAGGGATCCTCGCTGCAGGCCCTGGACTGGGGACCCTCTCTGCAGGCACAGGACTGGCCCGTGGAGCAGGCACAGGACTCACCAGGCTGGGGAGACCTACTGGGGGCCTGGTTCTTGGAGCAGGCAAAGGACTCACCAGGCTGGGGAGACATACTGGAGGCCTGTTCCGTGGAGCAGGCACAGGTCGAACCGGGCTGTGGGGGAGCACTGGAGATCTGGTGCTTAAAGCTGGCACCACTCGTCCTGGCTGAATGTCCACTTTGGCCCGGCACGTACGGAGCGCAGGCACAGGACGCACTGGGCTGTGACAGCGCACCGGAGACACAGTGATCAGAGCCGGCGCAGGATGCCCTGGGCCGAAGAGGCGCACCGGAGACCAGGAGCGCTGTGCTGGCACAATCCGTCCTGGCTGGATGCCCACTCTAGCACGACACATGCGGAGAGCTGGCTCAGAGCGCACTGGGCTGTGAACGCGCACTGGAGACACCGTGCGCTTCACCGCATAACACGGTGCCTGACCAATACCACGCTCCCTACCGTGAGCACGGGAAGTTAGCTCCGCCAACCCTCCCCGTGTGCCTCCCCAAAAAATGTTTTTGGAGTGGCCTCCCGGTCTTCCTTGCCAGCCGTGACCCCGTGTAACGCTGGGCCTCTTTACTAGCTGCTTTCGCCTTCCTCGCTGCTTCCACCTGCTTCCACGGCAGGCAATCCTTTCCAGCCAGGATCTCCTCCCACGTCCAGGTTCCCTTTCCTTCCAGAATGTCTTCCCATGTCCACTCTGTCTGCTCCTGCCGGCCACGCCGCTTGGTCCGTTTGTGGTGGGTTGTTCTGTCACGATCGTCGTCAAGGAAATGACCGGACCAAGGTGCAGCGTGGTAAGCGTACATTCTTTTATTTTTTAATGTCGCCAACAAAAACAATAAACAACTAAACGAACGTGAAGCTCTGTAAAGCTATACATGCCACTAACAAAGACAACAACCCACAAATGAGAAAAGGCAAAAAGGCTGCCTAAGTCTGATTCTCAATCAGAGACAACGATAGACAGCTGTCCCTGATTGAGAATCATACCCGGCCAAAAAACAAAGAACAAGTAAGCATAGACTTTCCCACCCGAGTCACACCCTGACAAAGCAAACATAGAGAATAAAAGGATCTCTACGGTCAGAGCGTGACAGTAGCCCCCCCCCAAAGGTGCGGACTCCGGTCGGAAACCTGACACTATAGGGGAGGGTCAGGGCGTGACGGATTAAGTGTTAACCTCTTGAGCCTATGGGGGCGCCATTTCGACTTTGTAAAAATGAGTTCCCAAATTAAACTGCCTCGTACTCAATTCTTGCTCGTACAATATGCATATTATTATTACTATTGGATAGAAAACACTCTCTAGTTTCTAAAACCATTTGAATTATTTCTCTGAGTGAAACAGAACTCATTCTGCAGCATATTTCCTGTCAGGGAGTGAGATTTCAGAAATCGAGGTCCCTGTTCTGAGGTCAGTTTATAAGTCCCCATGTAAGCCATCGGGCTACATGCACTGCATACGTCTTCCTCTAGATGTCAGTAAGCGGGGAGAATTTGAATGGAGTGGATTGCGCAATCTGGGACCCTATATAAGACCATGGAACGGAAGTACCGTCCTTTTCAACGGTGCGCCTGGCGCAAGAAGACATCACAATGGCGTCCTGCAAACGCTTTCGTTTTAGTAGTTCTATATCTCCGGTCATGTTTTTATTCGTTATAGGTGTTAAAGACATCATAAGGTAGTTAATTTAAACCGACTTATAGCAGTTTATAGCAGTTTATTGCGATTTTCTGGGATTTCTTTGTCATGCGCTTTCACGAGTTGGACACCTCTCCAGTGGGTGGCTATCGTTAGCTGCTATTTCGACAGGAGAAGAGGACATCTTTCAACCCAAAGACGATTGTTCTGGAGAAAGGACACCTTGCCCAAGATTCTGATGGAAGCTCAGCTAATAGTAAGCAGTCTTTATGCTGTTAATTCGTACTTATGTTGACAAATGTCAAATAATAATTCCGCCATGAATTTCGGTGCGTCTCGCTTTAGCGCACGCTGTATGCTTGAAGTAACGTTAATTTTAAAAATGTAACCCAGCGATTGCATTAAGAACTAATTTGTCGGGCCTCTCGGGTGGCGCAGTGGTCTAGGGCACTGCATCGCAGTGCTAACTGCGCCACCAGAGTCTCTGGGTTCGCGCCCAGGCTCTGTCGCAGCCGGCCGCGACCGGGAGGTCCGTGGGGCGACGCACAATTGGGCTAGCTTCGTCCAGGTTAGGGTGGGTTTGGCCGGTAGGGATATCCTTGTCTCATCGCGCTCCAGCGACTCCTGTGGCGGGCCGGGCGCAGTGCGTGCTAACCAAGGGGGCCAGGTGCACGGTGTTTCCTCCGACACATTGGTGCGGCTGGCTTCCGGGTTGGAGGCGCGCTGTGTTAAAGAAGCAGTGCGGCTTGGTTGGGTTGTGCTTCGGAGGACGCATGGCTTTCGACCTTCGTCTCTCCTGAGCCCGTACGGGAGTTGTAGCGATGAGACAAGATAGTAATTACTAGCGATTGGATACCACGAAAATTGGGGAGAAAAGGGGATAAAATTAAAAAAAAAAAAAAAAAAAAAAGAACTAATTTGTCTTTCAATTGCTGTCCAACCTGTATTTTTTTAGTCAAGTTTATGAATAGTTTTCGATTAGAATAGGTGCCTCTCCAAGATGGCGCCGGACAGATTGCTTGACGTTTTCGCCACTAATCACATTGTATAACCACGCTTTGTGCCGCTAAATATGCACATTTTCGAACAAACTCTATATGCATTGTGTAATATGATGTTATAGGACTGTCATCTGAAGAATTCTGAGAAGGTTAGTGAAAAAATTAATATCTTTTGGTGGTTTATACGTTATCGCTATGTTTGGCTTGAATCAATGTTGTTGTGATGTTTGCTATTGTGGTAAGCTAATATAACGCTATATTGTGTTTTCGCTGTAAAACACTTAGAAAATCTGAAATATTGTCTGGATTCACAAGATCTGTGTCTTTCAATTGCTGTACGCTGTGTATTTTTAAGAAATGTTTTATGATGAGTAATTAGGTAATACACGTTGCTCTCTGTAGTTATTCTAGTCGCTTTGGTGAGAGTTGTGATGGTGGCTGCAATGGTAAACTATGATTTATACCTGAAATATGCACATTTTTCTAACAAAACATATGCTATACAATAAATATGTTATCAGACTGTCATCTGATGAAGTTGTATCTTGGTTAGTGGCTATTTATATCTTTATTTGGTCGAATTTGTGATAGCTACTGATGGAGTAAAAAACTGGTGGAGTAAAAAAAGTTGTGTCTTTTGCTAACGTGGTTAGCTAATAGATTTACATATTGTGTCTTCCCTGTAAAACATTTTAAAAATCAGAAATGATGGCTGGATTCACAAGATGTGTATCTTTCATCTGGTGTCTTGGACTTGTGATTTAATGATATTTAGATACTAGTATTTACTTGTGACGCTATGCTAGGCTATGCTAGTCAGCTTTTTTACTGATGGGGGTGCTCCCGGATCCGGGTTTGGGAGGAATTAGAGGTTAATCTTGTAAGTGCTGGAGTGCAATTCATCATTAAACAAAATCGAACGCAATATAAATATTTAAATTCCATGATCTATAAATATTGAATTTGAAGAGTTGTTTGATATACTGTAGAGGTCTGAGTCATATAGTTATCTACTTTTCTCACATTTGCGTCCTTGGTCTTAAATTTGCCTTGTGGGTTTAGCAGAAGGAATTGGAATCACTGAGTGTATTGCATTCCATATATACAAGCTGACAAAAGGCCTCTCCCAATCTGTAACATTTTCCCTCGTGATAATGGTATTTCTTAGCCTAAGCCCTGCAGCAACTAAAAAAGTTTTCAATTTTGACCTCCATTTTCTGGGCTTAGAGTCTTACTCCTTCATCTGTGCAGCTAAGCTTTTTTCTTTTTCTTAGTGTAATATGAGATATACAGAATGTGATGGTCAAGGTGTTTTTGTACAATGGTATGACATGAGTTGGTAAAGTAAAGGAACCTTGTTGAAAAAAACGTGCATACATTTGTTTTCCACATGAAATTGCAGGAAACTTTCCCAGTGATGCCTAATATAGGACCATGTTATGAGTTGAGGGTGAATGTTGAATAGAATCACATGCTTATTACAAGTAATTATGTACTGTACTTGTTGGGTTTAGTGTTATCTCAGAGACTTTAATGAAAGAAGCTGTGATAAATTGCCAATGAAACCCTGTAAAAGGCCACACTGAAGCACTGAGAAATTAATGTCATGGTGTAATCACTGAAGAAGCAAATTAAATAAGGCATATTGATCATCAAAAGGATCTAAAAGCACAGTGAAGATTAATTTAAGAGAAAGTCAACAACATCAACGTGTAGGTAGAAAGTACTAACACCAGAGTCAACCAAGTTAAAAGAAGAAAAATTAAAAGAAATGCTTTGTAATATCAAATTATGCAGTACTGTCATGTCTTTCTGATAGCATTTTTCTTTATAGACAAGCAAATGTAAAACTCAATTTTGAAATGATTTACCCCATGGTGGCGGGCATACAGCGTGTGTAGGTTTACACTGCAGTTTTTGTTGAATATCTTGTTTTCATTTCATGGCTGTGCAGTGGACCCATACAAGGTGGACTTCATACAACAACATATTTCTGACAGAAATGGGCAAACAGATTAGCTAGACAGATGGCTGTAAATTAAAGTTGCTGTTACGTTGGAGAGTCATTGAACCTTGAGTTATTCACTGTGGGGCAACATAATGAAGAATGTTCAGTTTGTAGTGGACAAACATAAGCAGGTGTTGGTCAGTGAAAAATAAAAAAGGAAGTACATGCACAATTTTAACAGCTTGCCAACTTAACGGACACTCCTTGGGCTAGAAGCAATCTGCCCGCATACCTAGCCTACCACAGACAAGCCTTTAATAGTGCTCACTGATGTATAAGCACATTAAGACATACCAGAAGACAGCCCATTCATATTTGATGTGCTTTCTCTCTCCAACCCCATCTTTAAAAAAATATTAACAACATTTTCTGTCTCATTATTGTGATAGTTTTCTTCCTCGTGGCAGTGTGTGTCACGGGGCTGTGCTCACGTGGTGGTCGGCAGGGCCATTAGCCGAGCAGTGAGTGGTCTTGGAGGTTGGCCAGCAGCTGGCTCCATCCCTGCCTGGCAGAACGTACTCCAACACACGCTGTAAGCAGCTGCGTCCCAAATGGCACCCTATTTATTCCCTATGTCATTAACTACTTTTGACAAGGGTCCATGGGGCTCTGGTCAAAAGTAAAGCACTATGTAGAGAAAAGGGTGCCATTTGGGACAACCATAGTATCTCCTTGCAGGGACCTCAACAGCAGGTGGCCCCTAGTAGCACTGGTCCACTGGGATAATTGAGGTAACCCTCTCTAGCTAATGGAACACAGTTAATGTTCATCCTGTACGGTCACATTACCATCATAAAAAGGGGAATATATATACAGTATATATATATATATATATATATATATATATATATATATATATATATATATATATATTTATATATAAATATTTCTACATTGTAGAATAATAGCAAAGACATCAAAACTATGAAATTACACATGGAATCATGTAGTAACCCAAAAAGTGTTAAACAACTCAAAATATATTTTATATTGGAGATTCTTCAAGTAGCCACCCTTTGCCTTGATGACAACTTTGTATACTCTTGGCATTCTCTCAACCAGCTTCACCAGGAATGATTTTCAAACATTCTTGAAGGAGTTCCCACATATGCTGAGCACTTCCTGGCTGCTTTTCCTTCACTCTGCGGTCCAACTCATCCCAAACCATCTCAATTAGGTTGAGGTTTGGTGATTGTGGAGGCCAGGTCATCTGATGCAGCACTCAATCACTCTCCTTCTTGGTCAAAAACCATTACACAGCCTGGACGTGTGTTAGGTAATTGTCCTTTTGAAAAACAAATAATAGTCCCACTAAGTGCAAACCAGATGGGATGGCGTATTGCTGCAGAATGCTGTGGTAGTCATCGTGCTTAAGTGTGCCTTGAATTCTGAACAAATCATTGACAGTCACCAGAAAAGCACCCTCACACCTCCTCCATGTTTCACGTTTGGAACCACACATGCGGAGATCAACTGTTCGCCTGCTCTGAGTCTCAAAAATACACGTCGGTTGGAACCAAAAATCTCAAATTTGGACTCATCAGACCAAAGGACAGATTTCCACTGGTCTAATGTCCATAGTGCATGTTTCTTGGCCCAAGCAAGTCTCTTCTTATTATTGTTGTCCTTTATTAGTGGTTTCTTTGCAGTATTTCGACCATGAAGGCCTGATTCACGCAGTTTCCTCTGAACAGTTGATGTGTAGATGTATCTGTTTCTTAAACTCTGTGAAGCATTTATTTGCGCTGCAATTTCTCAGGCTGGAAACTCTAATCAACTTATCCTCTGCAGCAGAGTTAACGCTGGGCCGTCTTTTCCTTTGGCGGTCCTCATGAGAGCCAGTTTCATCACAGCACCATCACAGATGGTTTTTGCAACTGCACTTGAAGAAACTTTAAAAGTTCTTGAAATTTTCCAGATTGACTGACCTTCACGTCTTAAAGTAATGATGGAATGTAATTTCTCTTTGCTTATTTAAGGTGTTCTTGCCATAATATGGACTTGGTCTTTCACCAAATAGGGCTATATTCTGTATACCTTGTCACAGCACAACTGATTTGCTCAAACGCATTAAGAAGGAAAGAAATTCTACAAATTAACTTTTAACAAGGCACACCTGTTTTGTTTGTCAAGCCTACCAGCGGTATTCCCCTTGCTCATGTCTTTTTCTTAGTTCATGTATTCTAGTTTTCCTGGTTTTGACCATTCCGCCTGCCCTTTCCATGAGCCTGGGTGCCATTCTGTACCTTGGCACACCACACTGGATTATTGGCCTCTTCCTGCCCTGACCCCGAGAATGCCTGCCGCTCTGTACCTTATGGACTCGTATCTGGATTACTGACCTCTGCCTGCACTTGACCTGTCGTTTTGCCTGTCCCCTGTTCTAGTAATAAACCTTTGCTATTTCAACACTGTCTGCATCTGGGTCTTTTCCTGAAACAGGATAATACATTTTGATTTGTTTAACAGTTTTTTGGTTACTACATGATTCCAAATGTGTTATTTCATCATTTTGATGCCTTCACTATTATTCTACAAAGTGGAAAAAAGTTCAAATAAATAAAAACACTTGAATGAGTGGGTGTGTCCAAACTTTTGACTGGTACTGTATATTAAAATAAACATTGTACCATACTATTTTTCATCTCATAGATGTCATAAATTATGATGATCATCTTGTATGAAAACCTTATTATTAAAGCACAGATAGATTATCATATTGTGTTTTAAACTTTACCAGAGTCCCGTGCTGAGTCACAAATGGCAAATATTTTTCTTATATAGTGGTACACTGTGAAGGATGTAGGGTGCCATTTGGGACACGTCCCTTGTCTATTCAGATATGAAAAGGCCATTTCCAAACATTTTAGATAAACCAGATCAAATAAACTTGTAGCTATCGCATCTCCAAAGTACTAACTCACAGGACATCACACATTTTTGCCATTTACTAAGTTGTAAGAGTCAGAGAAGGCGCAATAGAGAGCTGAGGATGTTTCAGGGTATTTCTGGAGATCAGAAATGTTTAGCAGCTACACAATAGGTGCTGTCTATAACCTAATCAGGGTTATTTGGCTGTCCCAGTAGGATAATCCTTTTTTTTCCAGGTAGAACCCTTTTGAGTTCCATGTCGAGCCCTTTAAACAGAGGGTTCTACATAAAACCCAAAAGAGTTCTACCTGGTACCAAAATGGGTTCTGACTGGAACCAAAAAGTGTTCTTTATGGGGACAGCCAAAGAACCCTTTTGGAACCCTTTTTTCTAAGAGCCTAGGCCTTTACTTCATGCTGATGCAGGGGTTGGTTCAGTGGCTGATCACAGTTGCTTTACCCCAAAAAGCAACAAACGTGGTTCCTCATTCATCGTTGAAATGTCCTTCAGAATTTTTCTATTAGCAACTGTCAGCCGACCTGCTCTCATTATTACATCATCATAAGGTTGTCATCTTTTAAATTCATCAAAATAATTTGCCCCATTCGTCAGAGTGAGAGGGGGCCCGGCCTGACGACAAGTCTGTGTTGGTATGGATATAAGCCCACCTTTAAAAAGACCAGTTGTAAATTTGGTGTGGAGTGAATCTGTCATCAAACATCTGGCTGACCTAGTACAGCATCTCACTGGTCTCCTTTACATTTTAGTAGACACTCTTATTCAGAGCGACTTACAGTAGTGAGTTCGTACATTTTTGTTCTGGTCCAAGGGCGATTTCAAGGGCGATGTTCTACCAGCTGAGCCACACAGGACCTGCTTTCTGGAAGGAAAAGGAGAGCACTGTGGTGACATAAAATATAAGATGCAACATCATTTTGTGGCACAAAATGTACATTTTGTATGTGCATATTGATTGAAATAATACATTGACATGACATTAATTTATATTACAATGATATGACAATATTTAAGGTCACCAGCCAACTGTCACGCCCTGACCATAGTTTGCTTTGTATGTTTTATGTTTTGTTTGGTCAGGGTGTGATCTGAGTGGGCATTCTATGATGTATGTCTGGTTTGTCTATTTCTATGTGTTTGGCCTGATATGGTTCTCAATCAGAGACAGGTGTTTTGCATTGTCTCTGATTGGGAACCATATTTAGGTAGCCTGTTTTGTATTGTGGGTTGTGGGTTATTGTCTATGTGTTAGTTGCTTGTGTCTGCACTATTATATATAGCGTCACATTCGTTTTATTGTTTTGTATTAGTTTGGTTAAGTGTTCTTCTTAAATAAATAGAAGAATGTATTCACTTCACGCTGCGCCTTGGTCCTCCTCTCTTCCACAATACGACGTTCGTGACACCAACATCAAACTGTTACAATCAGTTACAATACAACTAGAAAGTGATTTGAGAGGAAGCAACCTCTGTAACAAAATACATAGTGACAAAAAAGCCATTTTCCGCAGTGATAAATAATACATGTGCTTGAATAAAGCCCGACGGTTGGTAAGTAGACTCATGAAAAGGTTGAACCAAATTAAATGCACACATCTAATACAGTTAATGTGTCACATAAAACTGGAGAAGCCACCGTCTACATGTCCTCCCGATGGGAAAAGAGGAGGGGGAGGAAGTGTGTAGGGGGAAATCATAAAAAAATAGAAGTTCTTATCTTTTATAAAATGAAACCTCATCTTTGTTGATGTATGCTGTGAATCTAAAAAAACAGCCGTTACCAGACTGGTTTCCATCCTTTTCTAACTCATTTTCTCCTATAACCCCAGGGCTTCTTTTATTTCAATTTATTGGGTGATGTATCACTCCATCTCACCACACTTAGCACTTAATGTCAATTCATGTACACCTGGAAATGGATACAATGCCATATGAAATTAGCTCCAAAGACCTACACTACATGACCAAAAGTATTTGGACACCTGCTTGTTGTACATCTCATTCCAAAATCATGGTCCCTCCTTTGCTGCTATAAGGCGATTAGGCTGTGCTCGAAGTCGGCGTTCCAATTCATCCCAAAAGTGTTCGATTGGGTTGGGTTCAGGGCTCTGTGCAATCCAGTCAAGTTCTTCCACACCGATCTCAACAAACAATTTCTATATGGACCTCGCTTTGTGCACAGGGGCAATATCATGCTGAAACAGAAAAGTGCCTTCTCCAAACTGTGTCAAGAATGTCATTGCATGATGTAGCATTAAAATTTCACTTCACTGAAGCTCCTGATGAATGGTTCTTGTGCTGACATTGCTACCAGAGGCAGTTTGTAACTCGTTAGTGAGTGTTGCAACCGATGACAGGCGATCTTTACGCGCTACACTCTCTTCAGCAGTCCCGTTCTGTGACCTTGTGTGAACAACCACTTCGTGGCTGAGCCGTTGTTGCTTCTAGACGTTTCCACTTCACAATAACAGCACTTAAAGTTGACCGGGGCAAATTTGATGAACTGACTTGTTGGAAAGGTGGCATCCTATGACGGTGCTACGTTGAATGTCACTGAGCTCTTCAGTAAGGCCATTCTACTGCCAATGTTTGTCTGTGGAGATTGCATGGTTGTGTGCTAGCACCGTTCAGCAGCGGGTGTGACTGAAATAGCCAAATCTACTCATTTGAAAGGTGTCCACATACTTTTGTATATTTAGTGTAAGTATATTTATATCTCCCAATGCCCATTTTGTGTTCTCTGTATTCAGAGGTGTACCTACTATAGTGTCTGCATTCAAAAAGGTACAATTGCCATTCCAGACCTAGAGATACGTTTTCCTTGAGTTAGGACACGACACGGTAATGTAGTGTGATATAACACATCACCATACACTGGATGAGTCACCATTTAGTTTGGTGAAAATTATCCAACCATTTAAGGTCTCTGCAAATCCCCATCGACTGAGGATGAGGGGTCTCCATTATGTCGATGTATAAAAAATATTTTCAATAGTAATAAATTACATTTATCAATCTGACTCCTATGATTATGTGAATGCTTTAGGCCGATAATCATTTTAAGTGGGTATAGCCAAGGTTACGAGCTTTGCGTCACCACTCGGAATACTATAAGATGCATGTGTCTAGGTTTACTGTGATGCAATTATTAAGAGGCTAAGGAGCAAGAAGCTAATATCGTGCAATCAATGTCTTAGTGTTAAATTATTGAGTTAACCTTAGCTCAGAGATGCACAGTTAGAGACTGAGCATATATGATATGTATATTCTGAATAACATTAGACATTCCACCAAATAATAATTCAAGGAAGTTCATATCCATTTAAAAGTATTTTATTTAACTAGATCAAGACAGTTAAGAACAAATTCTTATTCTACAATGACAGCCTACCTCAGCCAAACCCTAACGCGGACGACGCTGGGCCAATTGTGAGCCGCCCTTCTTACAGTTACGCAATAAGAATACACTTAATAAATGGTATATACCATAAATTTAAAACATCCTAAGTCTTAACAGCATAGAAAATTCACCACTATGACATACAAACGTACATCAGGAGATCAGTTTACCAATGACTCCATGTTTAAAGTTTAAACCCAACTTTTATTATTCCAAGAGCACCAACTCCCAGCGTCTCCTATCGTCTAATTAACATCACTTTGCATGGCCCAAAACATTAAAACAAAAGGCATAAAACTTCACACGCATTCTCTAATCTAATCACCACACCTCAATACTGTATGATAAGAGCACACTCATTTTTGAGCTATCCGCCGTCCTACGAACAGAGTAACAGTTTCTCTGTAACAATACATCCATAGCACTTACGGTACAATGACACATATCAAAATGCTTCGTACTTCATGAACTCTTGAAACAATCCAAACATGACAATTTAACTCACACGGTAGCGGTAACTTCGTAAATTCAAGTTTCATCAGTCGTCACACCGCTCCTCGCAGAAGTCTCAACCTGGAGATTGCCGCAGCGAAAGTGTGACTCTCTCCTGTGAGATGCAAATACACAGCCATCCATCCAAATAATGCCAAATTGAATCAACACGCCAGGCAGTCGTTAGCCTCAAATTTTTCCACTACAGTAACTGAATCTAACTGTCAGAACAAGCAAAACCGGAGGCGTGCGTATAGGCATGCCACTGATCCTCTGAGAGGAACAGCTTAAGGGAACTTGGATGACTATTACCACCCCTGCCAGCCTAAAGCCATTGCTTCGGTTCGTTTAATCTTCATAGGGGGCATCAAATGGGTTAATGTGTGCAACAAATCTTAAATTGGAAACCAGCTTGGCTTGACTTACCTTCTTGGAATAAGATCTAATTATGGTCACTAGTTCGTTCAGAGTTCTGATTTTCTCAAAGGAAAATTCTCTATTGTTCCTTTTTTTCTAGTGGCATACTTACTCAACATACCAACATTTTCCACATTTAAATTTCCCTTCTCAGCAATAACTGAAGGTCATAAAAAGGAGAAGCAAAACTGTTTTAAAATTTCAACAATCCAAAAAGGTATTTAACAAATCAAAATAAAACTATACAATCTTCTCTGTGTCTCTATAAAACTATACAATCTTCTCTGTGTCTCTGCCTGTGCTCCTTTAGATGTGTAGGAGTCAGATATAGACAGACAGACAGTCAGAAGAGCGCAGCCTGCAGAGATGCTCTTTAAACAGTCTGCATGGTAGCGTGCCAACAACACATTTACAGCATTACTCACATCACTGCTCCTGTGTCTGACAGAAAAACCTGCAGACAGGAGAACAGAACACCAACCCTTTTCTCATCTTCTTCTCTCTAACAAGGGCATTTGGGAGACAATCATATAACCAACATATCTTTAAAACATGAAGGGGTATGATATGTAAATGTAGAAAAGAGTCAAATCCCTGTGCTCTCACTTTATTTTGGGTGAAACAACAGAAAGAAAGACAACCAGTGTACGAGGATATGTCTGTAACGAGGGAGGCAGGGCGATGCGGGTGGGATGATTTTAAA
This sequence comes from Salvelinus namaycush, assembly GCF_016432855.1. Taxonomy (NCBI): domain Eukaryota; kingdom Metazoa; phylum Chordata; class Actinopteri; order Salmoniformes; family Salmonidae; genus Salvelinus; species Salvelinus namaycush. Next base: position 9,385,397 of record NC_052339.1, read on the forward strand.
GGCTGTATTGTTATGTAAGTTGCATCAAGTTGAAAATAACATATTGTTCTTTATAGTATATTGAGGTTTGAGGGTCAATTCTTACAACTCTGGAACAAAACCCACTTTCAAGGAGACAATCAATGTCAATGGTTTAACATTACATTTGATCATGTAGGGCTTACTTATACTGCAATTATACTGACTCTCTAACCTGACATGAAAACCAAAAGATTTGAGCTACATTTGGGAATTTTTCATTCTAATGCCGTTGTTCCTTTATCCATAAATGGGATGCTGAATAATTAATGCCAGTGTTACATTTTGTTTCCTCTGCTGTTTAAGTTTGGGTATGTGTGTGTTGCATATTTACAAGTGTGTAAGGCATCCCCTGCATAAGGCGGAACATCCATAATGCTATACTCAGTGTAACCTTGGCTCCCTATAACAGGGGCAAGTAAATTGTGAATAGAATACCAAATAAGATGGAAGATGACTTCCGCAAATACACTCCTTAACTATAGCACCTTTGCAGTGACACTGAATTTTTCACTTTTATTTTTATTTTGTTGCACTGTAATACCGTTGCAAAAGTGTAATCTTCAGCAAGTGTGGCCATGGCATTTTACAAAGTCAAATCAGGCTTCAAGAATATTTATATTCTGAAAAAAATGACTCATTTAGTCCATACTTGCGAACATTAGAAAAAACATTTGTCTCAAAATCTGCATCAACCAATTAAAATCGTTGACGTAGTTGCACGAGATAGAACACTATATGTTAGCTGTTCCCATTAGATAATCTGTCACATTTAGCCCTATTCTAACCTGACCAGTTGGCAGGGATAATTTCCTGTAACAAATTCCGCACCAGCCTATCAAAGATCTTAGACTTTATATCCACCATAAAATGACTTTTCTTAAAATAGGTCAACTCGGCCACCAGAGGGATATTTTAAACCTCCACATTCAAGGTTTACTTTAAATGTACTGTGCCAATATTGCATTATGCATCCTTGACTAGGCTACTAGTTACTAATGTTCAAACAAATTCTAAAGGCACGTTTTCACAAATATGACAAAATCCCATGTTTTTGCTTATCCATTTTGCACACATTCATGTGCTATACCACATTTATGTTTATCATACATCATTAAAAAAATGTTAAAGAGCCTTATGGTCTTGTCAGATATCTCTCATGTACCTCAATTACAATTGCTGCTAGGTGGTATACACCGATAAACCAGTTAACTGGGAATCTGCGTGGTACAGTAACCGTGGTTTAGAGGCCTCCTCGCATGTGTGGGGGGGGGGGGGGGGGGGGGGGGGGGAATAAGAGGAGAGCGATTGGGGTACTCAGAGGGGCCATTTAGATATTGTCACCCTTAACCAAAAAGCCTTTTGTTGAAGGGATACATAATACATGTGTTTGAATAAAGCCAGACGGTTGGTAAGTAGACTCATGAAAAGGTTGAATCAAATTAAATGTATACATCTAATACAGTTAATGTGTCACATAAAACTGGAGAAGCCACCGTCTACATGTCCTCCCGAAGTGTGTAGGGGGATATCGTGAAAAAATATAAGTGCTTATCTTTTATAAAATGAAACCTCATCTTTGTTGATTTATGCTGTGAATAAAAAAAAAAAGCCGTTACCAGACTGGTTTCCTTCCTTTTCTAATGCGTCTTCTCCTATAACCCCAGGGCTTATTTTATTTCCATTTAATGGGTGATATATCACTCCATCTCACCACACTTAGCACTTAATGTCAATTCATTTAATGACATTGCATGCTGTAGCATTAAGATTTCACTTCACTGGAACTAAGGGGCCTAGCCCGAATCATGAAAAACAGCCCCAGACCACCATTCCTCCTCCACCAAATGTTACAGTTGGCACTATGCATTGGGGCAGGTAGCCCTCTCCTGGCATCCACCAAACCCAGATTCATCCGTCGGACAGCCAGATGGTGAAGTGTGATTCATCACGCAAGAGAACACGTTTCCACTACTCCAGAGTGGAGCAGAGGAACCACTCCAGCCGACGCTTGGCATTGCACATTGTAATCTTAGGCTTGTGTGCAGCGTTTGGCCCCAGTACATCACTGGGGCCAAACTTCCTGCCATCCAGGACCTCTATACCAGGAGGTGTTAGAGGAAGTGGGTTGCATTGATCCTCCCCATTTTTGTTTATGATGCTGTTACTTGTGTAACGTCCTGACCAGAGTTCTTATGTGTTGTGCTTGTTTTAGTGTTGGTCAGGACGTGAGCTGGGTGGGAATTCTATGTTGTGTGTCTAGTTTGTCTGTTTCTGTGTTCAGCCTAATATGGTTCTCAATCAGAGGCAGCTGTCAATCGTTGTCCCTGATTGAGAATCATATATAGGTGGCTTGTTTTGTGTTGGGGATTTGTGGGTGGTTGTCTCCTGTGTCAGTGTTTGTGCCACACGGGACTATGACGGTTAGTACGTTTGTTGTTTTGTAGTCTTGTATAGTTTTCATGTCATTCAATTATGGAAACTTACCACGCTGCACATTGGTCCTCCGATCCTTCTCGCCTCTCCTCGTCCGATGAGGAGGACGACTTAGACTGCCGTTACAGAACCACCCACCTAACTCGGACCAAGCAGCGTGGCTACGGGCAGCGACAGCAGCAGCAGCGGCCAGCTACACAGGACTCCTGGACAAGGGAGGACATTTTGGAGGGAAAAGGACACTGGGCTCACATTGGAGAATATCGCCGCTCTCGGGAAGAGATGGAGGCAGCTAAAGCCCAGAAGCGGTGGTATGAGGAGGCAGCACGGAAGCGTGGCTGGAAGCCCGTGAAGAAACCCCAAAAATGTCTTGGGGGGGGGGGGGCTAAAGGGTAGTGTGGCGAAGGAAGGTAGGAAACCTGCGCCCACTTCCCATGCTTACCGTGGAGAGCGGGAGTACGGGCAGACACCGTGTTATGCGGAAGAGCGCACGGTGTCTCCTGTACGTGTGCATAGCCCGGTGCGGGTTATTCCACCTCCCCGCACTGGCCGGGCTAGATTGAGCATTGAGCCAAGTGCCATGAAGCCGGTTCAACATATCTGGCCTCCAGTACGTCTCCTCGGGCCGGTGTACATGGCACCAGCCTTACGCATGGTGTCCCCGGTTCGCCAACACAGCCCAGTGCGGGTTATTCCACCTCCCCGCACTGGTCGGGCTACGGGGAGCATTCAACCAGGTAAGGTTGGGCAGGCTCGGTGCTCAAGGGAGCCAGTACGCCTGCACGGTCCGGTATATCCGGCGCCAACTTCCCGCCCCTGCCCAGTACCATCAGTGCCTACACCAGGCTTCCAGTGCGTCTCCAGAGCCCTGTTCCTCCTCCACGCACTCTCCCTGTGGTGCGTGTCTCCAGCCCAGTACCTCCAGTTCCGGCACCACGCACTAAGCCTCATGTGCGTCTCCAGAGCCCTGTACGCACTATTCCTGCTCCCCGCACTAGCCTTGAGGTGCGTGTCTCCAGTCCGGTACCACCAGTTCCGGCACCACGCACCAGGCCTACTGTGCGCCTCAGCAGGTCAGAGTCGGCCGTCTGTCCAACGCCGCCTGCACTGCCTGCCTGCCCAGCGCCGTCTGAGCTGCCTGCCTGCCCAACGCCGCCTGCACTACTCGTCTGCCCAGCGCCGTCTGAGCCATCCGTCTGCCTAGCGCCATCTGAGCCATCCGTCTGCCTAGCGCCATCTGAGCCATCCGTCTGCCCAGCGCAGTCTGAGCTGCTTGCCTGCCCAGCGCCATCTGAGCCATCCGTCTGCCTAGCGCCATCTGAGCCATCCGTCTGCCTAGCGCCATCTGAGCCATCCGTCTGTCCCGAGCCTTCAGAGCCGCCCGTCTGTCCCGAGCCTTCAGAGCCGTCCGTCTGTCCCGAGCCTTCAGAGCCGCCCGTCTGTCCCGAGCCTTCAGAGCCGCCCGTCTGTCCCGAGCCTTCAGAGCCGCCCGTCTGTCCCGAGCCTTCAGAGCCGCCCGCCAGTCAGGAGCTGCCAGAGCCGCCCGCCAGTCAGGAGCTGCCAGAGCCGCCCGCCAGTCAGGAGCTGCCAGAGCCGCCCGCCAGTCAGGAGCTGCCAGAGCCGCCCGCCAGTCAGGAGCTGCCAGAGCCGCCCGCCAGTCATGAGCTGCCCTCCAGTCATGAGCTGCCCTCCAGTCATGAGCTGCCCTCCAGTCATGAGCTGCCCGCCAGTCATGAGCTGCCCGCCAGTCATGAGCTGCCTTCCAGTCATGAGCTGCCTTCCAGTCATGAGCTGCCTTCCAGTCATGAGCTGCCTTCCAGTCATGAGCTGCCCTTCAGTCATGAGCTACCCTTCAGTCATGAGCTGCCCTTCAGTCATGAGCTGCCCTTCAGTCATGAGCGGCCACTCAGTCCGGAGCGGCCACTCAGTCCGGAGCTGCCACTCAGTCCGGAGCTGCCACTCAGTCCGGAGCTGCCACTCAGTCCGGAGCTGCCACTCAGTCCGGAGCTGCCCCTCTGTCCGGAGTTGCCCCTCTGTCCTGAGCTGCCGCTCTGTCCTGAGCTACCGCTCTGTCCTGAGCTACCTCTCTGTCCTGACCTACCTCTCTGTCCTGAGCTACCTCTCTGTCCTGAGCTGTCTCCTCTATCTAGGGGGGACCTTTGTGAAGGTTCCTAGACCAGGGTCGGGGGCGAGGGTCGCCACTCAAAGGACGCTAAGGAGGGGGACAAAGACAATGGTGGAGTGGTGTCCTCGTCCTGCGCCGGAGCCGCCACCGCGGACAGATGCCCACCCAGACCCTCCTCTTGAGTTTTAGGGGTGCGTTCGGAGTACGCACCTCAGGAGGGGGGTACTGTAACGTCCTGACCAGAGTTCTTATGTGTTGTGCTTGTTTTAGTGTTGGTCAGGACGTGAGCTGGGTGGGAATTCTATGTTGTGTGTCTAGTTTGTCTGTTTCTGTGTTCAGCCTAATATGGTTCTCAATCAGAGGCAGCTGTCAATCGTTGTCCCTGATTGAGAATCATATATAGGTGGCTTGTTTTGTGTTGGGGATTTGTGGGTGGTTGTCTCCTGTGTCAGTGTTTGTGCCACACGGGACTGTGACGGTTAGTACGTTTGTTGTTTTGTAGTCTTGTCTAGTTTTCATGTCATTAAATTATGGAAACTTACCACGCTGCACATTGGTCCTCCGATCCTTCTCGCCTCTCCTTGTCCGATGAGGAGGACGACTTAGACTGCCGTTACAACTTGCTGTCTATTATCTATGCATAGTCAGTTTACCCCTACCTACATGTACATATTACCTCAATTACCTCGACTAACCTGTACCCCCGCACGTTGACTCGGTACCGGTACCCCCTGTATATAGCCTCGGTATTGTTATTTTATTGTTGCTCTTTACTTTAGTTTATTTAGTAAATATTTTTCTTAACTCATTTTTCTTAACTGCATTGATAGTTAAGAGCTTGTAATTAAGCATTTCATGGTAATTTCTACACCTGTTGTATTCGGCGCATGTGACAAATAACATTTGATTTGATATGACGGTGTCACGTTGCACGTGACTGAGCTCTTCAGTATGAGCCATTCTACTGCCAATGTTTGTCCATGGAGATTGCATGGCTGTGTGTTCGATTGTATACACCTGTCAGTTACGGGTGTGGCTGAAATAGCCTAATCCACTATTTTGAAAGGGTGTCCACATACTTTTGGTGTATATAGGCCTAATAAACTTGATTATTAACAGAGTGCTTGTCCACAAGGCAGAAGAGAGATTTTTTTATATATTTTTTTATTTAACCTTTATTTAACTAGGCAAGTCAATTAACAACAAATTCTTATTTACAATGACGGCCTACCACATTGATGCAGCTTCTCTTTAATTGTGTTCTTAATCTTAATTTTCAATGTGTTGACTGCACTTCCCTACACAACACACTAACAAAATAAATGTAATTCTAAATTTTAAAGGAAAAAACAATATCTCACATGGGAATTGAACTTACCTCCAACTATTCATCCAGTTTCAGCAGGTGTGATGAGGTGACGTTCGACTTCTGTGAAGGACGCTCTCATGCAAAAGTTTTCTATTATATACAACTACGTCAACATTTCAAATTGGCTGATAGACTTTTTTACGGGAAATAATCATGTCCAGCTGGCATTGTTAGCATAGGGATAAGTGTGCTAGGTCATCTGATGGGAAAAGCTAACCATGTGTGTCCTTCACGTGCAACTACGTCAAATATTTGAATTGGCTAATGCAGATTTTGAGAAAGAGTAAAAGTTTACATTTAAACTTTTTATAATCTTCACAAGCATGGACCCATTAAGTCTGTACAACATACTTAGGCACATCAGCATAGAACAATAGCTAGAGGCAATAGCTTTTGAATTGATTTGATTGCATGGTCCAAACACACTCAGACCTCCAGTCTTATATTGTAGGAATAGGTAAACAAATAGGTAAACAAATCAAGGACACTTAATTAAAACTGAGCTCAATGGAAATTAGGCCTATCTCATTAAAACATTTGCGTTCAGACATCTACACTTGAAACAATCAAGGGATTGTCAGCAGTGTCTATCACTATGGTTATTTGACAAAGAGTCTGATGAAGGAGGAGGAGTAGAGACAGTAGACAGTAGAGAGACAGAGTAGAGAGTAGAGAGACAGAGACTGAGAGAGGGTGGGACCACAACGTGAAAATGTGGGTGTTTGATTGTGATACACTAACTGGAGTTCTTTTTTGTTTTGTTCTGGTATATCTAAAATGCAGTTCTCAGCATGCTAACCAAAATAATAAGTCTGACCATGGTGCGTCTAGGTAGAAGAATACCCCCCTGCCCATCCATCCATCCACCCATCCGTCTGTCTTCCATCCCGATGACGCTGTACCGAAGCACTTAACCTGCCAGCTGGGCGCTCGACGGGGGGTCCGGCATCTGAACACAGTTGCTGTCACGAGTAGGAGGTCCGCCGGGACCCGACACAAAAGGCTTGTAGCATGCAAGGCCAGCCACAATCTGTCTAGTTCGGCACTTACACCAAACAGACAGGACTTGTGTGCACGTTGGTATACTGCTGAGCTGCATAAAATAACATGTGCATTATCCCACCAGAAATGTTTCCATCAAACTGACTTATTGCTGATAAAAGTCTGTGAGTGATGACGTTGTGCACATAAAAATAACATTTACGGTTAAATACAAGTTAAATGGGTATCCATCAAATTGTAAGCTCTACTAATGGTGTTGTCACAAAAACTGTTGCGTTATATAGCCAATGTGCCCACTCTGGTTTTGGCATGTGCGCTCGAACCAACAGCTCAACGGCTCGTAGATACAGTGCAGGTAGGCAACCTACAGTAGATTATGAGATTATTATGGATAAATGATTTGTATTTGTCAAATGGCAGCCAAGCTTCGATTATCATGTCACAAGAATAAGACCCTCAATATTTATTGGAAAGGAGCATCAAGCTCATGTCACGCCCTGACCTGAGATATCTGTTTTCTTTATATTTTGGTTAGGTCAGGGTGTGACTAGGGTGGGTACGTTTGTTTTTGGATTGTCTAGGTTTTTTTGTATGTCTAGTGTTTTTGTAGGCCTAGGTGATTTGTATGTCAATGGTGGCCTAATATGGTTCCCAATCAGAGGCAGCTGTTTAGCGTTGTCTCTGATTGGGGATCATATTTAGGTAGCCATTTTCCCTTTGGTGTTCGTGGGTTGTTGTCTATGTGTAGTTGCCTATCAGCACTCGTTTTGTATAGCTTCACGTGATGTTTTGTTATTTTGGTTAGTTTGTTCAGTGTTCATTCTTATTATAATAGAGAATGTACGCATACCATGCTGCGCCTTGGTCCGATTCATAAGACGAACGTGACAGAAGAACCCACCAAAAATGGACCAAGCAGCGTGTTCAGGAGGAATGGACCTGGGAGGAGATTTTGGATGGAGCAGGACCCTGGACGCAGGCTGGGGAGTATCGCCTTCCGAAGGAGGAAATAGCGGCAGCGAAAGTGGAACGGCAATATTACGAGGAGTTATACCAATGAGGCAGGCCACATGGCACATGGAGCAGTCGGCGAAGTTGAGGGTTGAGTCAGAGACTATCGTGGAGTTATTGGACAAATTGGAGGAGAGTGAACGGAAGGGAGAGTATGAGACCTTCGAGGAGTTGTTGATCAAATTGGAGGAGAGTGAAGAGAGAGAGCTGTTAGTTTGGCGTGGGAAGCATGGCATTCGCCCTGAGGAGCGTGTTAGCTGTCCGATGCCACCTGTGTCAGTTCCTCGTACTCGTCCTGAAACGTGTGTTAACTTCTACTTCCACACAATCCCGGATCCGGGAGCACCCCCATCAGTAAAAAAGCTGACTAGCATAGCCTAGCATAGCGTCACAAGTAAATACTAGCATCTAAATATCATTAAATCACAAGTCCAAGACACCAGATGAAAGATACACATCTTGTGAATCCAGCCATCATTTCTGATTTTTAAAATGTTTTACAGGGAAGACACAATATGTAAATCTATTAGCTAACCACATTATCAAAAGACACAACTTTTTTTACTCCACCATTTTTTTCCTGCATAGGTAGCTATCACAAATTCGACCAAATAAAGATATAAATAGCCACTAACCAAGAAACAACTTCATCAGATGACAGTCTGATAACATATTTATTGTATAGCATATGTTTTGTTAGAAAAATGTGCATATTTCAGGTATAAATCATAGTTTACCATTGCAGCCACCATCACAACTCTCACCAAAGCGACTAGAATAACTACAGAGAGCAACGTGAATTACCTAAATACTCATCATAAAACATTTCTGAAAAATACACAGCGTACAGCAAATGAAAGACAAAGATCTTGTGAATCCAGCCAATATTTCAGATATTTTAAGTGTTTTACAGCGAAAACACAATATAGCATTATATTAGCTTACTACAATAGGCAACCACACAGCAGCATTGATTCATGCACGTTAGCGATAGCGAATAAACCAGCAAAAGATTTTTCACTAACCTTCTCAAAACTTCATCAGATGACAGTCCTATAACATCATATTACACAATACATATAGAGTTTGTTCGAAAATGTGCATATTTAGCGGCACAAATCGTGGTTATACAATGAGAAAAGTAGCCAGGCTGCCAACAATATGTCGGGAGAAATCTTGGGAGAGGCACCTAATCTAATCAGTAACTAATCATAAACTTGACTAAAAAATACAGGTTGGACAGCAAATGAAAGATACATAAGTTCTTAATGCAATCGCTGTGTTAGATTTTTAAAATTAACGTTACTACAACATACAGCGTGCGTTAAAGCGAGACCGCACCTAGATTATTGGCAGAATATCTGTTCTACATTTTTCAACAGAACAACGAATTAACATCATAAATACTTCTTACTATTTGATGAGCTTCCATCAGAATCTTGGGCAAGGTGTCCTTAGTCCAAAAGAATCGTTGCTTGGTTGTAGATTGTCCTCTTCAACCTTCGATTTAGCAGTAAACATTAGCCATGTGGCAAAGACGTGTCCGACTCACTAAAACGCAGGACGATTAAATATCCGAAAATCGCAATATACCGATATAAACTGATATAACTCGGTTTAATATAACAACATTATGATGTCTTTAACCTGTTTGGGCTGCAAGGGGCAGTATTGAGTAGCCAGATAAAATGTGCCCATTTCAAACGGCCTCGTACTCAATTCTTGCTCGTACAATATGCATATTATTATTACTATTGGATAGAAAACACTCTCTAGTTTCTAAAACCGTTTGAATTATTTCTCTGAGTGAAACAGAACTCATTCTGCAGCACATTTCCTGACCAGGAAGTGGAAAGTCTGAAATCGATGCTCTGTTCTTCTTCTTGCCTATAAATGGGCACAAGACCTATTAGTATACATGCACGTCATACACCTTCCTCTGGGTGTCAAGAGGCTGTGAGAGAAGAAATGAGGTGATTATCTTGGTCTGAGATGGAACACATCATCTTGGAATGACGTGTCCACCATTTTCGGTACTCTGAAGAGCGCGAGCTGGACAGTGGGATTGCCTTTTGTTTAGCTGCCGTTATAGGCGACTACAATCTCCGGCTTTGATTTGATTTGATACATGTCACCATATCATCGTAAAGTATGTTTTTTCAATATAGTTTCATCAGATTATTGAAATTTTTTCGGGAGTTTTGCCGTGTTCCGTTCTCTTCCGTTTGTTGACATGGAGAGTGTCGTGCCACCCGGCTAGCGCGCTTGCTAAATGAAGAGGGAAAGTGTCCGTTCTGAATCCAAACAACGACTGTTCTGGACAAAGGACACCTTGTCCAACATTCTGATGAAAGATCAGCAAAAGTAAGACCCATTTTATGATGTTATTTCATATATCTGTCGTAGTCGCCGGCGCCCAAGTGTTTCTGGCTATTGTGCTAAGCTAATATAACGCTACATTTTTTTTCCGCTGTAAAACACTTAATAAATCGGAAATATTGGCTGGAATCACAAGATGCCTGTCTTTCATTTGCTGTACACTATGTATTTTTCAGAAATGTTTTATGATGAGTAATTAGGTATTTGACGTTGGTGCCTGTAATTATTATGGCTGCTTTCGGTGCAATTTCTGACTGTAGCTGCAATGTAAACTATGATTTATACCTGAAATATGCACATTTTTCTAACAAAACATATGCTATACAATAAATATGTTATCAGACTGTCATCTGATGAAGTTGTTTCTTGGTTAGTGGCTATTTATATCTTTATTTGGTCGAATTTGTGATAGCTACTGATGGAGTAAAAAACTGTTGGAGTAAAAAAAGTGGTGTCTTTTGCTAACGTGGTTAGCTAATAGATTTACATATTGTGTCTTCCCTGTAAAACATTTTAAAAATCGGACATGTTGGCTGGATTCACAAGATGTGTACCTTTCATATGCTGTATTGGACTTGTTAATGTGTGAAAGTTAAATATTTAAAAAATATATATATTTTGAATTTCGCGCCCTGCACTTGAGCTGGCTGTTGTCATAAGTGTACCGACGTCGGGCTGCAGCCAGAAGAAGTTAACACCTATAACGAATAAAAACATGACCGGATATATCTAAGGCCTATAACCGGAGCGTTCTACAGCCACAGCCAGAGGTCCTTCCTGCGTCAGAGCGAAGTGAACAAAGACCGGACCCTTCGTTCCCAGGCCATTTATAACCTCTCAGTTCTGCCTAGCAACCCCATTTCAACTCTCACTATTCGCTGACACCCAGGGGAAGACGTATGCAGTGCATCTCAACCAATAGAAGACAGGCAGATTTATAAACAGATCTCAGAACAGCTTGCAGAATTCAGCATTCTCACATCCTCATAGGAAAAATGCTCTAACTCCAGTTCTGTTTTACTCACAGATATAATTCAAACGGTTTTAGAAACTAGAGAGTGTTTTCTATCCAATAGTAATAATAATATGCATATTGTACGAGCAAGAATTGAGTACGAGGCAGTTTAATTTGGGAACGAAATTATTACAAAGTGCAAATAGCACCCCCTATTGACAAAAGGTTAAAATTCCGGAACAATTGATGCCTGCTATACACACCAGGTCTCCAGTGTACCTTCACAACCCGGTGTGTCCTGTTCCTGCTCCTCGCACTCTCCCTCAAGTGCGCTTCCACAGTCCAGTACGTCCTGTGCCTCTTCCTCGCACTCACCCTGAGGTGCGTGTCATCAGCCCGGTGCCACCGGTACCGGTCCCACGCATCAGTTCTCCAGTGAGCATCCACAGTCCAGTACGTCCTGTGCCTCCTCTCCGCACTCGACCTGAGGTGCGTGTCATCAGCCCGGTACCACCAGTTCCGGCACCACGCATCAGGACTCCAGTGCGCTTCCACAGTCCAGTACGGCCTGTGCCTCTTCCCCGCAATCGCCCTGAGGTGCGTGTCCTCAGCCCGGTACCACCAGTCCCGGCCCCACGCATCAGGCTTCCAGTGCGCTTCCACAGTCTAGAGCTTCCGGCGACAGTTCCCAGTCCAGAGCTTCCGGTGATAGTTCCCAGTCCAGAGCTTCCGGCGACAGTTCCCAGTCCAGAGCTTCCGGCGACAGTTCCCAGTCCAGAGCTTCCGGCGACAGTACCCAGTCCAGAGCTTCCGGTGACAGTTCCCAGTCCAGAGCTTCCGGCGACGTTTCACAGTCCGGAACCTCCAACGACGGTCCCCAGTCCGGAGCCTCCAGCGACGATCCCCAGTCCGGATCCTCCAGCGACGATCCCCAGTCCGAATCCTCCAGCGGCGATCCCCAGTCCGGAGCCTCCAGCGGTGATCCCCAGTCCGGAGCCTCCAGCGGCGATCCCCAGTCCGGAGCCTCCAGCGGCGATCCCCAGTCCGGAGCCTCCATTGACGATCCCCAGTCCGGAGCCTCCAGCGACGATCCCCAGTTCGGAGCCGCCAGCGTTGGTCCCCAGACCGGGGCCTCCAGCGACGGGCTACAGTCCGGAGCCTCCAGCAACGGTCCGGAGCCTCCGGCAAAGGTCTGGAGCCTCCGGCGATGGTCCCAGGTCCGGAGCTTCCGGCGACGGTCCCCAGTCCGGGGCCTTCGGCGACGGTCCCCAGTCCGGGGCCTTCGGCGACGGTCCCCAGTCCGGGGCCTTCGGCGACGGTCCCCAGTCCGGGGCCTCAGGCGGCGGTCCCCAGTCCGGGGTGTCCGGCGACGATCCGCAGTCCGGAGTCTCTGACGACGATCCGCAGTCCGGAGCCTCCGGCGATGATCCGCGGTCCGGTTCTACAAAGGCGGAGGGATCAGCGTAAAGAGGGGGGGCTGCGTCCAGAACCGTGGGTTCTTGTGTGTAGTTGCCTGTCAGCACTCGTTTTGTATAGCTTCACGTGTCGTTTTGTTATTTTGGTTAGTTTGTTCTGTGTTCATTCTTATTATAATAAAGAATGTACGCATACGACGCTACGCCTTGGTCCGATTCATACGACGAACGTGACAGCTCATAACTTTCATCACCCTGTGAAGTTCATGATAACTTATTTAATCTGTAGCCTAAAAAAATTCATTTTTTCCCGAGTTGTAGTGGGAGGATCACAAAACATACAGTGCATTCTCAGAAAGTCTTCATACCCCTTGACTTATTCCACATTTTGTTGTGTTAAAGCCTGAATTCAAAAATATTCAAAAAGAAATGCTCAACCATTTTTTGTGTGCAAATGTATTGAAAATGAAAATGAAAAATCTTATTTACATTCACTCACACCTATGAGTGAATGATTTGTAGAAGCACGTCTTGTTATTGTCACACCCTAATCTGTTTCACCTATCTTGTGCTTGTCTTCACACCCCACCAGGTGTCTCCCATTTTCCCCCATTTTCTCCTGTGTACTTATACCTGCATTTTCTGTTGGTCTGTTGCGAGTTTGTCTTGTCTTGTCTTACCAGACAAGTCTTACCAGCATGTTTTCCCATTTTCCAGTAGCTCTAGTTTCTGTTTTCTAGTCCTCCCGGTTCTGACCATTCTGCCTGCCCTGAGCATGCCTGCCATTCTGTCTGTGATTTATGCTGCCTTGGATTACTGACCTCTACCTGCCCCGGACCTGCAGTTTGCCTGCCTCCTGTTTTGTAATAAACATCTGAGATTTGAACAGTCTGCCTCCTGTGTCTGCATCTGGGTGTTAGTCGTGTTAGTCATAGATTTTCAAGTAGATGTAAGTCAAAGCTATAACTCTGCCACTCAGGAACATTCACTGTCTTCTTGGTAAGCAACTCTGGTGTAAATTTGGCCTTGTGTTTTAGGTTATTGTCCTGCTGAAAGGTGAATTAATCTCTGAGTGTCTGGTGGAAAGCAGACTGAAGCAGGTTTTCCTCTTAGATTTTGCATGTGTTTAGCTCTATTATGTTTCTTCTCTATCCTGAAAAACTCCCCAGTCCTTAACGATCACAAGCATACCCATAACATGATGCAGCCACTACAATGCTTGAAAATATGGAGAGCTGTTGTTACGGCTTTCATATTCCTCCTCCTCGGACGAGGAGAGGCGAGAAGGATCGGACCAATACGCGGAGTGGTTAGTGTCCATAATTTATTAGCATTGAACTGAACACTATATGAAGCAAGATAACAAATAGAAAATCAAACCGACAAACAGTCCCGTGTGGCACAACGACTACACGGAAGACAAACACCCACAAAACACACGTGAAACCCAGGCTGCCTAAGTATGATTCTCAATCAGGGACAACGATTGACAGCTGTCTCTGATTGAGAATCATACCCGGCCGAACACAAACATCCCAACATAGAAAATCAGACATAGACAAAACCACCCAACTCACGCCCTCACCAACTAAATAAATACAAGAAAAAGGAAAACAGGTCAGGAACGTGACATAACCCCCCCCTTAAGGTGCGAACTCCGGGCGCACCAGCATAAACTCTAGGGGAGGGTCTGGGTGGGCGTCTGTTCACGGTGGCGGCTCTGGCGCTGGTCGTGGTCCCCACCCCACCATAGTCAATCCCCTCCTCCGTAGCCTCCTCCAAATTAACCCCACTAGATTAAGGGGCAGCACCGGACTGAGGGGCAGCACCGGACTGAGGGGCAGCACCGGACTGAGGGGCAGCACCGGAATGAGGGGCAGCACCGGACTGAGGGGCAGCACCGGACTGAGGGGCAGCACCGGACTGAGGGGCAGCACCGGACTGAGGGACGGATCCTGGCTGGCTGGCTCTGGCGGATCCTGGCTGGCTGGCTCTGGCGGATCCTGGCTGGACGGCTCTGGCAGATCCTGGCTGGACGGCTCTGGCGGATCCTGGCTGGACGGCTCTGGCTGGTCCTGGCTGGACGGCTCTGGCTGGTCCTGGCTGGACGGCTCTGGCTGGTCCTGGCTGGACGGCTCTGGCTGGTCCTGGCTGGACGGCTCTGGCTGGTCCTGGCTGGACGGCTCTGGCTGGTCCTGGCTGGACGGCTCGGGACAGACGGACAGCGCTGGGCAGGCAGACAGTTCAGACAGTGCTGGGCAGGCAGACAGTTCAGACAGTGCTGGGCAGGCAGACAGTTCAGACAGCGCTGGGCAGGCAGACAGTTCAGACAGCGCTGGGCAGGCAGACAGTTCAGACAGCGCTGGGAAGGCAGGCAGTTCAGACTCAGGCTGCGCTGGAGAGGAGGAAGGCTCTGACAGCGCTGGACAGGTGGGAGCAGCTGGAGAGAGAACCCGGAGAGACAGCCTGGTGCGGGGGGCTGCCACCGGAGGACTGGTACGTGGAGGTGGCACCGGGTATACCGGACCGTGAAGGAGGACACGCGCTCTTGAGCACCGAGCCTCCCCAACCCTACCAGGTTGAATGGTCCCCGTAGCCCTGCCAGTGCGGCGAGGTGGAATAGCCCGCACTGGGCTATGCTGGCGAACCGGGGACACCATCTGTAAGGCTGGTGCCATGTACGCCGGCCCGAGGAGACGTACTGGAGGCCAGATATGTTGGGCCGGCTTCATGGCACCCGGCTCGATGCCCAACCTAGCCCTACCAGTGCGGCGAGGTGGAATAGCCCGCACTGGGCTAAGCACGCATACTGGGGACACCGTGCGCTTTACCGCATAACACGGTGTCTGACCAGTACGACGCCCTCTCACTCCACGGTAAGCACGGGGAGTTGGCTCAGGTATCCTACCCGGCTTTGCCACACACCGCGTGTGCCCCCCCCCCCCCCCCCCAATACATTTTTGGGTCTGACTCTCGGGCTCCCAACCGCGTCACCGCGCTGCCTCCTCATACCAGCGCCTCTCTGCCTTCGCTGCCTCCAACTCCACCTTGGGACGGCAATATTCCCCTGGCTGAGCCCAGGGTCCTTTGCCGGCCAGAATCTCTTCCCAAGTCCAGGAGTCCTGGGGTTTTTTCCGCTGCTGTTGCCACCCTTCTCCACTCCGCTTGGTCCTTTGGTGGTGGGTGTTTCTGTTACGGCTTTCATATTCCTCCTCCTCGGACGAGGAGAGGCGAGAAGGATCGGACCAATACGCGGAGTGGTTAGTGTCCATAATTTATTAGCGTTGAACTGAACACTATATGAAGCAAGATAACAAATAGAAAATCAAACCGACAAACAGTCCCGTGTGGCACAACGACTACATGGAAGACAAACACCCACAAAACACACGTGAAACCCAGGCTGCCTAAGTATGATTCTCAATCAGGGACAACGATTGACAGCTGTCTCTGATTGAGAATCATACCCGGCCGAACACAAACATCCCAACATAGAAAATCAAACCCACCCAACTCACGCCCTCACCAACTAAATAAATACAAGAAAAAGGAAAACAGGTCAGGAACGTGACAGCTGTACTCAGTAATGTGTGGCGTTGGATTTACCCCCCAAATAACTCTTTGTATTCAGGACTAACAGTTAACTTCTTATGGCTGCAAGGGGCAGTATTGAGTAGCCAGTTAAATCGTGCCCATTTCAAACGGCCTCGTACTCAATTCTTGCTCGTACAATATGCATATTATTATTACTATTGGATAGAAAACACTCTCTAGTTTCTAAAACCGTTTGAATTATTTCTCTGAGTGAAACAGAAGTCATTCTGCAGCACACTTCCTGACCAGGAAGTGGAATGTCAGAAATCGATGCTCTGTTCAACTTCCTGCCTATACATGGGCATGATACGTAAGAGTCTACATACACTTCATACACCTTCCCCTGGTTGTCAAGAGGCGGTGAGAGAAAAAATTTCGTGTTTATCTTGGTCTGAGGTGGAATTAAAGCTCTTTGTTTGACGTGACCGTCCACTTCCTGTTTCTGGAGCGCGCGAAAGAGGACATGGATTTGCCTTCTGTTTTGCTCTCGTTATGGACGACTAACATCTCCGTCTTAGATTTTATTTGATACATGTGACCATATCATCGTAAAGTATGTTTTTTCAATATAGTTTAATCAGATTATTGAAATGTTTTCGGGAGTTTTGCCGTGTTCCGTTCTCTGACTTTGTTTACGTTGGAGAGATCCGTGCCACTTGGCAAGTGCGCTTCCTAAATCGAGAGGGAAAATGAAGGTTCTAAATCCAAACACCGACTGTTCTGGACAAAGGACACCTTGTTCAACATTCTGATGAAAGATCAGCAAAAGTAAGAAACATTTTATGATGCTATTTCATATATCTGTCGAACTGTGTACTAGTCGTGGGCGGCCAACGTTTTGGCTACTCTAAGCTATACCGAAGCTGCATAACGTAATGAAGTTATTTTTAGAATTCTAACACTGTGATTTCATTAATAACTAATGGATCTATCATTTCCTATACAACATGTATTTTTTAGTTATGTTTATGAATAGCTATTTGGTCAGAATATGTGTGTCAGAAAAAGTGTCAGTAAAATATCCGAACGTTGTGGGAAATAGTAGCTACGTTAGCATAATGGGTAACCACTGATTTCAGCTCTAAATATGCTAATCTTTGAACAAAACATAAGTTTATGTATAACCTGATGTTATAGGACTGTCATCTGAGGAAGAAAATCAAGGTTAGTCAAAAATTATATATCTTTTGCCTGTTTGTTACGATCGCTTACTTTTGCTACTGGGAAATTGCTTGTGTTTTTGGCTATTGTGGCTACGCTAATATAACGCTATATTGTGTTTTCGCTGTAAAACACTTGATAAATCGGAAATATTGTCTGGAATCACAAGATGCCTGTCTTTCCATTGCTGTACACTATGTATTTTTCAGAAATGTTTTATGATGAGTAATTAGGTATTTGACGTTGGTGTCTGTAAATATTATGGCTGCTTTCGGTGCAATTTCTGATTGTAGCTGACATTTTTCGAACAAAACATATGCTATACAATAAATATGTTATCAGACTGTCATCTGATGAAGTTGTTTCTTGGTTAGTGGCTATTTATATCTTTATTTGGTCGAATTTGTGATAGCTACTGATGGAGTAAAAAACTGATGGAGTAAGAAAAGTGGTGTCTTTTGCTAACGTGGTTAGCTAATAGATTTACATATTTTGTCTTCCCTGTAAAACATTTTAAAAATCGGACATGTTGGCTTGATTCACAAGATGTGTACCTTTCATATGCTGTATTGGACTTGTTAATGTGTGAAAGTTAAATATTTAAAAAAAATATCTTTTGAATTTCGCGCCCTGCACTTTGAGCTGGCTGTTGTCATAAGTGTACCGACGTCGGGCTTGCACGCCAAACAGGTTAACCTGTTAGGCGGGCTGTCCCGACATCGGTACACACCCCCCACCCCCCCCCACACTGATTAGCATCGCTAGCATAGCGTCACAATTAAATAGTAGCATCTAAATATCATTAAATCACAAGTCCAAGACACCAAATGAAAGATACAGATCTTGTGAATAAAGCCACCATTTCAGATTTTTAAAATGTTTTACAGGGAAGACAAAATATGTAAATCTATTAGCTAACCACGTTAGCAAAAGACACCATTTTTCTTTGTCCACCATTTTTTCTCTCCACCACTAGCTATCACCAATTCGGCCAAATAAAGATATTGATAGCCACTAACCAAGAAAAAACCTCATCAGATGACAGTCTGATAACATATTTATTGTATAGGATAGGTTTTGTTAGAAAAATGTGCATATTTCAGGTAGAAATCCTAGTTTACAATTGCACCCACCATCACAACTCGACTAGAATAAATACACAGAGCAACGTGTATTACGTAATTGCTAATCATAAAACATTTCTTAAAAATACACAACTCACAGCAATGGAAAGACACAGATCTTATGAATTCAGACAATATTTCAGATGTTCTAAGTGTTTTACAGCGAAAACACAATAAATCGTTATATTAGCATACCACATGTGCAAACGTTACCAGAGCATCGATTCAAGCCAAAGAGAGCGATAACGTAATCATCGCCAAAATATATTAATTTTTTCACTAACCTTCTCAGAATTCTTCCGATGACACTCCTGTAACATCATATTACAACATACATATAGAGTTTGTTCGAAAATGTGCATATTTAGCCATAAAAAACCGTGGTTATACAATGAAAATAGTAGCAAAACATGCCTGAAAATGTCGGTCGCCATCTTTCAGAGTGATCTAGTTTAATCAATAGCTAATCATATACTTGACTAAAAAATACAGGGTTGACAGGAATCGAAAGACAAATTAGTTCTTTATGCAATCGCTGATTTACATTTCTAAAATTATCCTTACTGTGCAATACAGGGTTCGCCAAGCGAAGCTATAGCAAACAAAATGGCGGAATATGCGTTTAAAATTTTTCGACAGAACAACGAATTATCATATTAAATATTTCTTACTGTGAGGTGATCTTCCATCAGATTCTTGGGCAATGTATCCTTTCTTGGGTCTAATCTTCTTTTGGTCGAAAGATG
This sequence comes from Salvelinus namaycush, assembly GCF_016432855.1. Taxonomy (NCBI): domain Eukaryota; kingdom Metazoa; phylum Chordata; class Actinopteri; order Salmoniformes; family Salmonidae; genus Salvelinus; species Salvelinus namaycush. Next base: position 9,404,732 of record NC_052339.1, read on the forward strand.
TCCTCTGTCCGTCGAAATGCCCACTAACGTTCGACCGGGACCCCGAAACGTGCCCAAAGCTTCAAAGAGCATCACATAGAACTTCCTCAAAATCGCACTAAACGGATATAAATTGCTATAAAACGGTTTAAATTAACTAACGTATGATGTTTTTAACACCTATAACGGGTAAAAACATGACCGGCGCTATATTACTGGCTAAACAAAGGCTTGGAAAAAGCCAAGTCCGACGTCCTTCTTGCGTTGAGCGCAGGGTCCAAAAGAACGCTACTTCCGGTATTTGGTCATTTATAGAGGCACTGATTGCGCAATCGACTCCAATCAAATTGTCACCACTTACTGACATCTAGAGGAAGGCGTGGGCAGTGTTTGTATCCTCATAGGATTTACAGAGACTTTTAAAACTGATCTGGAACCAGAGGCCAAGATGTCTGAAATCTGACACACTGGGAGGAAAAGTGCTGTAGAATGAGTTCTGTTTCACTCAGAGACATAATTCAAACGGCTATAGAAACTAGAGAGTGTTTTATATCCAATAATAACAATAATATGCATATTGTACGAGCAAGAATTGAGTACGAGGCCGTTTGAAATGGGCACGATTTAGCTGGCTACTCAGTAACGCCCCCTGCAGCCATAAGAAGTTAATTGCTTTGCCACATTTTTAGCAGACTACTTTAGTGCCTTGTTGCAAACAGGATGCATGTTTTGGAATATTTTTGTAAAAGTTTCCATCTTTTCACTCTGTCAATTAGATTAGTTTGTAGAGAGACAACAATGTTGATGATCCATCTTCAGTTTTCACCGACCACAGGCAATAAACTCTGTAACTGTTTTAAAGTCACCATTGGCTTCATGGTGAAATCCCTGAGAAGTTTCCTTCCTCTCCGGCAACTGTTTTTATGTAACCTTTATTTAATTAGGTAAGTCAGTTAACTTCTTTGGGCTGCAAGCCAGAAGCCGGGCACAATATGACAACAGCCACTTCAAGTGCAGGGCGCGAAATTCAAAATATATTTTTTTGAAATATTTAACTTTCACACATTAACAAGTCCAATACAGCATATGAAAGATAAACATCTTGTGAATCCAGCCAACATGTCCGATTTTTAAAATGTTTTACAGCGAAAACACCACGTATATTTATGTTAGCTCACCACCAAATACAAAAAAGGACAGACATTTTTCACAGCACAGGTAGCATGCACAAAACCAACCTAACTAACCAAGAACCAACCAAACTAACCAAGAAACAACTTCATCAGATGACAGTCTTATAACATGTTATTCAATAAATCTATGTTTTGTTCGAAAAATGTGCATATTTGAGCTATAAATCAGTTTTACATTGCAGCTACCATCACAGCTACCGTCAGAAATAGCACCGAAGCAGCCAGAGTAATTACAGACACCAACGTCAAATACCTAAATACTCATCATAAAACATTTCTGAAAAAAACATGGTGTACAGCAAATGAAAGACAGGCATCTTGTGATTCCAGCCAATATTTCCGATTTATTAAGTGTTTTACAGCGAAAACACAATATAGCATTATATTAGCTTACCACAATAGCCAGAAACACAAGCCATTTACCAGCAGCAAAAGTTAGCGATCGTAACAAACCAGCAAAAGATATATAATTTTTGACTAACCTTGATAAGCTTCATCAGATGACAGTCCTATAACATCAGGTTATACATACACTTATGTTTTGTTCGAAAATGTGCATATTTAGAGCTGAAATCAGTGGTTATACATTGTGCTAACGTAGCACCTTTTTCCCACAACGTCCGGATATTTTTCTGACACTCACATATTCTGACCAAATAACTATTCATAAACATTACTAAAAAATACATGTTGTATAGGAAATGATAGATACACTAGTTCTTAATGCAATCGCCGTGTTAGAATTCTAAAAATAACTTCATTACGACATGCAGTTCACGTTATGGCGAGAGCGTGCCCAAAATCTGGGCGCAAACTACTAGTTCACATGTTCGACAGATATATGAAATAGCATCATAAAATGGGTCATACTTTTGATGATCTTCCATCAGAATGTTGTACAAGGGGTCCTTTGTCCAGAACAATCGTTGTTTGGATTTAGAATGTCCTCCTCTCCAGTCAATTAGCACGGAAAGCTAGCAAAGTGGCGCGAAGCTCTCCTTTCTGAACATACGCAGACAAAGCAACACGCCTAACGTCCCGAAAAAATGTCAATAATCTAATAAAACTATATTGAAAAAACATACTTTACGATGATATTGTCACATGTATCAAATAAAATCAAAGCCGGAGATATTAGTCGTCTATAACGACAGCTTTACAGAAGGCAATACCAGGTCACTTCTCGCGCGTTCCAGAAAACAGGAAATTGGGGTCACGTCATGCTAAGAGCTTTTATTCGACCTCAGATCATGTTATACACTCCATTTCTTCTCTCACTGCCTGTTGACATCTAGTGGAAGGCGTATGAAGTGCATGTATACTAATAAATATCAAGCACATTTATAGGCAGGCCCTAGAACAGAGCATCGATTTCAGATTTTCCCCTTCCTGTCAGGAAGTTTGCTGCAAAATGAGTTCTGTTATACTCACAGATATAATTCAAACGGTTTTAGAAACTAGAGAGTGTTTTCTATCCAATAGTAATAATAATATGGATATTGTACGAGCAAGAATTGAGTACGAGGCCGTTTGAAATGGGCACCTTTATCCAAGTTACTCAATACTGCCCCTGCAGCCATAAGAAGTTAACCTCTCTGGGATATGTGGGACGGTAGCGTCCCACCTGGCCAACATCCAGTGAAAATGCAGAGCGCCAAATTAAAATAAATTACTATAAAAATTTAACTTTCATGAAATCACACATTCAATACACCAAATTAAAGCTACACTTGTTGTGATCCAGCCAACGTGTCAGATTTAAAAAATGCTTTACGGCGAAAGCAAACAATGCTATTATCTGAGGATAGCACCCCAGCTAACAATCACAGACCATCATATTTCAACCATCCCGGCGCGACACAAAACGCAGAAATAAAGATATAATTCATGCCTTACCTTTGACGAGCTTCTTCTGTTGGCACTCCAATATGTCCCATAAACATCACAAATGATCCTTTTGTTCGAATAATTCCATCGATATATATCCAAAATGTCAATTTATTTGGAGCGTTTGATCCAGAAAAACACCGGTTCCAACTTGCACAACGTGACTACAAAATATCTCAAAAGTTACCTGTAAGCTTTGTCCAAACATTTCAAACTACTTTTGTAATACAACTTTAGGTATTTTTTTACGTAAATAATCGATAAAATTGAAGTCGGGATGATCTGTGTTCAATACCGGAGGGAAACAATGTGTAGCATGCTTTCTGGTCACGCGCCTCTAACAAACAGTACACTTCACTGGAGCCTCATTCTGAACATGGCAACTTCTTCATTTCTAAAAGGAAAAACCTCAACCAATTTCTAAAGACTGTTGACATCCAGTGGAAGGAACTGCAGGAAGGTCCCTTAGAAATCTGGATTCCCAATGAAATCCCATTGAAAAGAGAGTGACCTCAAAAAATAAGAATCTGAAAGGTTTGTCCTCGGGGTTTTGCCTGCCAAATAAGTTCTGTTGTAGTCACAGCCATGATTCAAACAGTTTTAGAAACTTCCGAGTGTTTTCTATCCAATACTAATAATGATATGCATATATTAGCATCTGGGACTGAGTAGCAGGCAGTTTACTATGGCGCACGCTTTTCATCCAAACGTGAAAATGCTGCCCCCTATCCTAGAGAAGTTAAGAACAAATTCTTATTTACAATGACTGCCTACCCCGGCCAAACCCTAACCCGGGCTCCGCCCAATTGTACTTCCAGTCACAGCCGGTTTTGATACAGCCTGGAATCAAACCAGGGTCTGTAGTGACACCGCTAACACTGAAATGCAGTGCCTTAGACCACTGCGCCACTCGGGAGCCCAAGTAAGGAAGGACGCCGGTATCTTTGCAGTGACTGGGTGTATTGATACACCATCCAAAATGTAATTAATAACTCCACGTGCCCAAATGGATATTCAATGTCTGCTTTTTTCCTTTTTACCCATCTACCAGTAGGTGCATTTCTTTGCCGGGAATTGGTAAACCTCCTTGGTCTTTGTGGATGAATTTGTCTTTGAAATTCACTGTTCGACTGAGGAACATTACAGATAATTGTATGTGTGGGGTAGAGAGATGAGGTAGTCATTCAATATTCAGGTTAAAAACTATTAGTGAGTCCATGCAACTTATTTTGTGACTTTGTTTAGCATATTTTCGCTAATGAGTTGCTTATTTAGGCTTGCCGGTACAAAGGGGTTGAATATTTATTGACTAAAGAAATTTCAGCTTTCATCTTAATTTATTTGTAAAACTTTCGAAAAAGCATAATAGCACTTTGACATTATGGGGTATTATGTGTAGACCAGTGACAAAACATATTAATTTAATCAATTTTAAATTCAGGCTGTAACACAACAAAATGTGGAAAAAGTCAAGGGGTGTGAATACTTTCTGAAGGCACTGTATTATTGCGTGACTCCAAGGGCTCTATTTTAAAAAACCTAACGAAATGGTAAATCTAAGTGCAGGCGATAGCGCTATAGGTTCATGGGTGTGTCAGAAATATTTTAGCTATTTTTACTATCACAAATATTGGTGCACTTGCTGCCGTTGGCGTGAAAGGGCTGGGTTTTGATGAATAAAGGGGTGGGTTGTGCCGTGGCGGAGATCTTTGTGGGCTATACTCAGCCTTGTCTCAGGATGGTAAGTTGGTGGTTGAAGTTATCCCTCTGGTTGTGTGGAGGCTGTGCTTTGGCAAAGTGGGTGGGGCTATATCCTGCCTGTTTGGCCCTGTCCGGGGGTCTCATCGGATGGGGCCACAGTGTCTCCTGACCTCTCCTGTCGTAGCCTCCAGAATGTATGCTGCAGTAGTTTATGTGTCAGGGGGCTTGGGTCAGTCTGTTATATATGGAGTACTTCTCCTGTCTTATCCGGTGTCCTGTATGAATTTAAGTATGCTCTAATTCTCTTTCTCTCTTTCTTTCTTTCTCTCTCTCAGAGGACCTGAGCCCTAGGACCATGCGTCAGGACTACCTGGCATGAGGACTCCGTGCTGTCCCCAGTCCACCTGGCCATGCTGCTGCTCCAGTTTCAACTGTTCTGCCTGCGGCCATGGAATCCTGACCTGTTCACCGGACGTGCTACCTGTCCCAGACCTGCTGTTTTCAACTCTCTAGAGACAGCAGGAGCGGTAGAGATACTCTCAATGATTGGCTATGAAAAGCCAACTGACGATAACTCCTGAGGTGCTGACTTGTTGCACCCTCGACAACTACTGTGATTATTATTATTTGACCATGCTGGTCATTTATGAACATTTGAACATCTTGGCCATGTTCTGTAATAATCTCCACCCGGCACAGCCAGAAGACGACTGGCCACCCCTCATAGCCTGGTTCCTCTCTAGGTTTCTTCCTAGGTTTTGGCCTTTCTAGGGAGTTTTTCCTAGCCACCGTGCTTCTACACCTGCATTGCTTGCTGTTTGGGGTTTTAGGCTGGGTTTCTGTACAGCACTTTGAGATATCAGCTGATGTAAGAAGGGCTATATAAATACATTTGATTGGATTTGAAACTTGATTTGATAAACAAGTTGTGGGTTTGTCCAGGCTTGGCCCCTCACTGGCCAATCAGAACATGCTCCATGGCAAAATATGTGGTCATTTCAAGTTGTGTATTTACGGTCTTTTATGTATTGCCTTCAAATCAACTCCAATCCAATGTTAGTCTGTTATAGTTTAAAATGGCTTACAGAAACGAAATAACAAAATGTAGACCTATCTTTGCTAAATTGGTTAACTTGAACCCATTTGCAGTCCACTTTGTTCTAAGTAATTGCATGCCTTCAATAGCATTCTGTCACGATCGTCATCTGGAGAAGGAGAGGAGGACCAAGGTGCAGCGTGGTAAGTGTTCATTATTTTAATTAAAATATGAAACACTTGACAAAACAACAAAAACGATAAACGAACAGTCCTGTAAGGTGAACACACAAAACAGAAAACAACCACCCACAAACACAGGTGGGAACAGGCTACCTAAGTATGATTCTCAATCAGAGACATTGATAGACAGCTGCCTCTGATTGAGAACCATACCAGGCCAAACACATAGAAATACAAAACAAGGACAACATAGAACACCAGACATAGAATGCCCACCCAAACTCACGCCCTGACCAACCAAAATAGAGACATAAAAAGGATCTCTACGGTCAGGGCGTGACACATTCACACTCATATAGGCGCTTGGCCTACTGTATATTGCATTATGACTGAGCATGGACATGCCAAACATAGTCAATAAGCAATATTAAATGAATTACTGTATAGGGCTTAAAAAGAGAACGAATACATCATTTTTATGTAATCAGAGGACTTATTAGCATGTTATAACCACTCCTATAAAAATGTGGACTTGGTCTTTTACTAAATATATTTTGTATTCCACCCCTACCTTGTCACAAAACAACTGATTGGCTCAAACGCATTAAGAAGGATAGAAATTCCACAAATGTACTTTTAACAAGGCACACATGTTAATTGAAATGCATTCCAGGTGACTACCTCATGAAACTGGTTGAGAGAATGCCAAGAGTGTGAAAAGCTGTCATCAAGGCAAAGGGTGGCTACTTTGAAGAATCTCAAATATATAGTATATTTAGATTTGTATACCACTTTTTTGGTTACGACATGATTCCATATGTGTTATTTCATAGTTTTGATGTCTTCACTATTGTTCAACAATGTAGAAAATGGTAAAAACATTAAGAAAAACCCTTGAATGAGTAGGCGTGTCCAAACTTTTGACTGGTACCGTATATACAGTGGGGAGAACAAGTATTTGATACACTGACGATTTTGCAGGTTTTCCTACTTACAAAGCATGTAGAGGTCTGTAATTTTTATCATAGGTACACTTCAACTGTGAGAGACGGAATCTAAAACAAAAATCCAGAAAATCACATTGTATGATTTTTAAGTAATTCCTTTGCATTTTATTGCATGACATAAGTATTTGATACATCAGAAAAGCAGAACTTAATATTTGGTACAGAAACCTTTGTTTGCAATTACAGAGATCATACGTTTCCTGTAGTTCTTGACCAGGTTTGCACACACTGCAGCAGGGATTTTGGCCCACTCCTCCATAAAGACCTTCTCCAGATCCTTCAGGTTTCGGGGCTGTCGCTGGGCAATACGGAATTTCAGCTCCCTCCAAAGATTTTCTATTGGGTTCAGGTCTGGAGACTGGCTAGACCACTCCAGGACCTTGAGATGCTTCTTACGGAGCCACTCCTTAGTTGCCCTGGCTGTGTGTTTCGGGTCGTTGTCATGCTGGAAGACCCAGCCACGACCCATCTTCAATGCTCTTACTGAGGGAAGGAGGTTGTTGGCCAAGATCTCGCTATACATGGCCCCATCCATCCTCCCCTCAATACGGTGCAGTCGTCCTGTCCCCTTTGCAGAAAAGCAGCCCCAAATAATGATGTTTCCACCTCCATGCTTCACGTTTGGGATGGGTTCTTGGGGTTGTACTCATCCTTCTTCTTCCTCCAAACACAGCGAGTGGAGTTTAGACCAAAAAGTCATATTTTTGTCTCATCAGACCACATGACCTTCTCCCATTCCTCCTCTGGATCATCCAGATGGTCATTGGCAAACTTCAGATGGGCCTGGACATGCGCTGGCTTGAGCAGGGGGACCTTGCGTGTGCTGCAGGATTTTAATCCATGACGGCGTAGTGTGTTACTAATGGTTTTCTTTGAGACTGTGGTCCCAGCTCTCTTCAGGTCATTGACCAGGTCCTGCCGTGTAGTTCTGGGCTGATCCCTCACCTTCCTCATGATCATTGATGCCCCACGAGGTGATATCTTGCATGGAGCCCCAGACCGAGGGTGATTGACCGTCATCTTGAACTTCTTCCATTTTCTAATAATTGCGCCAACAGTTGTTGCCTTCTCACCAAGCTGCTTGCCTATTGTCGACCTCACGGGTGGCGCAGTGGTCTAGGGCACTGCATCGCAGTGCTAGCTACGCCACCAGAGTCTCTGGGTTCGCGCCCAGGCTCTGTCGCAGCCGGCCGCGACCGGAAGGTCCGTGGGGCGACGCATAATTGGCATAGCGTCGTCCGGGTTAGGGAGGGTTTGGCCGGTAGGGATATCCTTGTCTCAGTATGTAAATGTAATAAAATGTATGCACTCTACTGTAAGTCGCTCTGGATAAGAGCGTCTGCTAAATGACTAAAATGTAAAATGTAAAAATGTATTGTCCTGTAGCCCATCCCAGCCTTGTGCAGGTCTACAATTTTATCCCTGATGTCCTTACACAGCTCTCTGGTCTTGGCCATTGTGGAGAGGTTGGAGTCTGTTTGATTGAGCGTGTGGACAGGTGTCTTTTATACAGGTAACGAGTTCAAACAGGTGCAGTTAATACAGGTAATGAGTGGAGAACAGGAGGGCTTCTTAAAGAAAAACTAACAGGTCTGTGAGAGCCGGAATTCTTACTGGTTGGTAGGTGATCAAATACTTATGTCATGCAATAAAATGCAAATTAATTACTTAAAAATCATACAATGTGATTTTCTGGATTTTTGTTTTAGATTCCGTCTCTCACAGTTGAAGTGTACCTATGATAAAAATTACAGACCTCTACATGCTTTGTAAGTAGGAAAACCTGCAAAATCGGCAGTGTATCAAATACTTGTTCTCCCCACTGTATATATATATATAAAGAACAACAGCAGTTGAACACCTACAGTTTTGTAGTTTAATGAGGTTAACAGAGGTGTGGGAGTTCCTCAAGTGCATATGCAAATCATAAAGTTGGAATAGTTACCACTTTATTTTTGTATGTAATCATAAATGTTATTATTATTCATAATAAAATATGTTATATGCATAATTATTCAAGGAAATGTTAAAGTTGCTTATCGTGATGAACAGGAATTACATTTACGCTAAAGGGTAGCAGAAAATAACTAACGGAAAGCCACGCCTCCAATAAGCTACACCTCCAATCTGATAGGCTGCCACCTCTATAATATATCATTATTTTTTTTTTTAAATGAATCCCCTCCCACTACAAAAAGTTTCCAGTTTGAACCTTTACACAGGGGTTCCTTAAAGACTATTTTCAGAGGGATTCCCTGAGGAACCTTTTTTAACTGGAAAGGTTCCGCCAGTGTGGCAACTCAAAAGGTTCTTCATGGCATCCTCTAAGAGTATAGAAGACCCCTTTTGGTTTCCAGGTAGAACCCTTTCCACATAGGGTTCTACCAGCAACCCAAAAGGGTTCCTCAAAGGGTTCTCCTATGGGACATCTGAATAACGCTTTTAGGTTCTAAATAGCACTTTTTTTCCAAGACTGTGGAAACCAGTAGTGTTACATGAATACGTAACTTCCTGGTCTGTCTAATTCTGAATTACTTACACCGAACAACAATATAGCCGCAACATGAAACAATTTCAAAGATTTACTGTTCATTTAAATAAATAAATGTGGCCCTAATCTATGGATTTTAATTACAGTTGAAGTCGGAAGTTTACATACACCTTAGCCAAATACATTTAAACACATTTTTTCACAATTCCTGACATATAATCCCAGTAAAAATCCCCTGTCTTAGGTCAGTTAAGATCACCACTTTATTTTAAGAATGTAAAATGTCAGGATAATAGTAGAGATAATGATTTATTTCAGCTTAATTTGTAGCATTGCCTTTAAATTGTTTAACTTGGGTCAAACGTTTCAGGTAGCCTTCCACAAGCTTCCCACAATAAGTTATGTGAATTTTGGCCCATTTCTACTGACAGAGCTGGTGTAACTGAGTCAGCTTTGTAGGCCTCCTTGCTCGCACACGCTTTTTCAGTTCTGCCCACATATTTTCTATAGGATTGAGGTCAGGGTTTTGTGATGGTCACTCCAATACCTTGACTTTGTTGTCCTTAAACCTGTTAGGGCTGCAGCCCGACACCGGTACACTTATGACAACATCCAGCTCAAGTGCAGGGCGCGAAATTCAAAAGATATTTTTTTTAAATATTTAACTTTCACACATTAACAAGTCCAATACAGCATATGAAAGGTACACATCTTGTGAATCAAGCCAACATGTCCGATTTTTAAAATGTTTTACAGGGAAGACAAAATATGTAAATCTATTAGCTAACCACGTTAGCAAAAGACACCACTTTTCTAACTCCATCAGTTTCTTACTCCATCACTAGCTATCACAAATTCGACCAAATAAAGAAATAAATAGCCACTAACCAAGAAAAAACTTCATCAGATGACAGTCTGATAACATATTTATGTATAGCATATGTTTTGTTCGAAAAATTTGCATATTTCAGGTATAAATCATAGTTTACATTTCAGCTACAATCAGAAACTGCACCGAAAGAAGCCATAATATTTACAGACACCAACGTCAAATACCTAATTACTCATCATAAAACATTTCTGAAAAATACATAGTGTGCAGCAATTGAAAGACAGGCATCTTGTGATTCCAGACAATATTTCCGATTTATTAAATGTTTTACAGCGAAAACAAAATGTAGCGCTATATTAGCGTAGCCACAATAGCCAGAAACACTTGGGCGCCCACGACCAGTTGACATGCACGACAGATATATGAAATAACATCATAAATTGGGTCTTACTTTTGCTGATCTTTCATCAGAATGTTGAACAAGGTGTCCTTTGTCCAGATGAGTCGTTGTTTGGATTCAGAACGGCAAATTTCCCTCTTCATTTAGCATGGGCACTAGCCGAGTGGCACGGATCTCTCCAACGTAAACACAGTCAGAGAACGCAACACGGCAAAACTCCCGAAAAAATTTCAATAATCTGATTAAACTATATTGAAAAAACATACATTACGATGATATGGTCACATGTATCAAATAAAATCCGAGCCGGAGATGTTAGTCATCCATTACGGCAGCAAAACAGAAGGCAATCGCACTTCCAAGTCGCGCGCTTCAGAGTACCGGAAGTGGACGGTCACGTCAAAGAAATAGCTTTTATTCCACCCCAGACCAAGATAAACACAAAATTTCTTCTCTCACATCATCTTGACACCCAGAGGAAGGCGTATGGAGTGTACGTAGACTCCTACGTGTCATGACCATGTATAGGCAGGAAGTTGAAGAGAGCATATATTTCTGACATTCTACTTCCTGGTCAGGGAAAGTGCTGCCAAATGAGTTCTGTTTCACTCAGAGAAATAATTCCAACGGTTTTAGAAACTAGAGAGTGTTTTCTATCCAATAATAATAATAATATCCATATTGTACGAGCAAGAATTGAGTACGAGGCCGTTTGAAATGGGCACGATTTCACTGGCTACTCAATACTTTCCCCTGCAGCCATAAGAAGTTAAGCCATTTTGGCCACAACTTTGGAAGTATGCTTGGGGTCATTGTCCATTTGGAAGACCCATTTGCGACCAAGCTTAAACTTTCTGACTGATGTCAACCTCTTAAGGATTAGGGGTGGAGTTTACACTTTTGGGGAAAATCGTTCAAAATTTAAAACGGCCTCCTACTCAATTCTTGCTCGTACAATATGCATATTATTATTAATATTGGATAGAAAACACTCTCTAGTTTCTAAAACAGTTCTAATTATTTCTCTAAGTGAAACAGAACTCTTTTTACAGCCAATTTCCTATCCGGAAGTGAGATTTCCAAAATCGAGGTCTCTCTTCAAGAGCTTGTCTATAAAAGGGCATGTCACTTATGACTGTAGAAACACCCCATACGCCTTCCCCTGGGTGTCATGCGGAAATGAGAGCAGAAATGAGGTGATTATCTCGTTCAGGGGTTGAATACAACCTCTTTGATTGAGAGGACCGCCATTTATTTTTTGTTGGGAGGCGCGAATTTGGACCTGGTATCGCCTCCTGGAAAACCGTCGTTATTGATGAATATGATCTCCGGCTTCGATTTTATTCGATACATGTCACAATATCATCCTAAAGTATGTTTTTTCAATATAGTTTAATTATATTATTGAAATTTATTCTGGACTTTAGACGTGATGCGACGCAAGAATTTTGTCAAGATGGAGAGGTTAGCGTCGCACTGCCAGTGTGCTTGCTAATTCAAGAGGGAAATCGTTCGTTCTGGATCGAAATAAAGACGTTTCTGAACAAAGGACCCCTTGGAGAACATTCTGATGGAAGATCAACAAAGATAAGGACCCAATTTGGGATGCTTTTTCATATATCTGTCGAACTGTGCTATGCTACCGTTCGACTAGAATCAATGCTGCTGTGTGCTAGCTAATGTAGTAAGCTAATATAACGATATATTGTGTTTTCGCTGTAAAACACTTAGAAAATCGGAAATATTAGCTATATTCACAAGATCTTTGTCTTTCATTTGCTATCCACCATATATTTTTCTGAAATGTTTTATGATGTGTAATTAGGTAGTTGACGTTGGTGTCTATTTACTCTGGCTGCTCCCGTGCTATTTCTGACTGTAGCTATGATGGTAGCTATGATGGTAGCAGTAATGTAAAACTGATTTATAGCTCAAATATGCACATTTTTTGAACAAAACATAGATTTATTGTGTAACATGTTATAGGACTGTCATCTGAGGGAGTTGTTTCTAGGTTAGTTAGGTTGGTTCTAGGTTAGTTAGGTTGGCTTTGTGCATGCTACCTGCATGCTACCGGTGCTGTGAAAAATGTCTGTCCTCTTTTGTATTTGGTGGTGAGCTAACATAAATATACGTGGTGTTTTTGCTGTAATACATTTAAAAAAATCGGACATGTTTTCTGGATTCACAAGATGTTTATCTTTCAAATGCTGTATTGGACTTGTTAATGTGTGAAAGTTAAATATTTCCCAAAAAAATTTTTTTTAATTTCCCGCTCTGCCTTTTCAGTGGAATGTGGGAGGAGTTCCGCTAGCGGAACCCCTATCCTAGACTTAAGATGTTGCTTCAATATATCCACATAATTTCCCATCCTCATGATGCCATCTATTTTGTGAAGTGCACCAGTCCCTCCTGCAGCAAAGCACCCCCACAACATGATGGTGCCACCCCCGTGCTTCACGGTTGGGATGGTGTTCTTCGGCTTGCAAGCGATCCCTTTTTCTCCAAACATAATGATGGTCATTATGGCCAAACAGTTCTATTTTTGTTTCATCAGACAAGAGGACATTTCTACAAAAAAGTATGATATTTGTCCCCATGTGTAGTTGCAAACCAAAGTCTGGCTTTTTTATGACGTTTTTGGAGCAGTGTCTTCTTCCTTGCTGAGCGGCCTTTCAGGTTATGTCGATATAGGACTCATTTTACTGTGGATATAGATACTTTGTACATGTTTCCTCCATGATCTTCACAAGGTCCTCTGCTGTTGTTCTGGGATTGATTTGCACTTTTTGCACCAAAGTACATTCATCTCTAGGAGACAGAACGGGTCTCCTTCCTGAGCGGTATGACAGCTGCGTGGTCCCATGGTGTTTATACTTGCGTACTATTGTTTGTACAGATGAACGTGGTACCTTCAGGAGTTTGGAAATTGCTCCCAAGGATGAACCAGACTTGTGTAGGTCTACAATATTATTTTCTGAGGTCTTGGTTGATTTCCTTTGATTTTCCCATGATGTCAAGCAAAGAGACCCTGAGTTTGAAGGTAGGCCTTGAAATACATCCACAGGTACACCTCCAATTGACTCAAATGATGTAAATTAGCCTATCAGAAGCTTCTAAAGCCATGACAATTTTCTGGAATTTCCAAGCTGTTTAAAGGCACAGTCAACATTGTGTATGTAAACTTCTGACCCACTGGAATTGTGATACAGTGAAATAATTTGTAAACAATTGTTGAACAAATTTCTTGAGTCATGCACAAAGTAGATGACCTAATTGACTTGACAAAACTGTAGTTTGTTGACAATAAATGTGTGGAGTGGTTGAAAAACGAGTTTTAATGACTCCAACCTAAGTGTATGTAAATTTCTGACTTCAACTGTACCTATAATAAAAGTTGGGACGTGGATCAGAAAACCAGTCGGTATCTGGTGTGACCACCATTTGCCTCATGCAGCGTGACACATCTCCTACGCATAGAGTTGACCAGTCTGTTGATTGTGGCCTGTGGAATGTTGTCCCACTCTTCTTCAATGTCTGTTGCTGGATATTGGTGGGAACTGGAACACGCTGTCATACACGTCAATCCAGAGCATCCCAAACATGCTCAATGGGTGACACATCTGCTGATTATGCAGGCCATGGAAAAACTGGGATATTTTCAGCTTCCATGCTGAAACATGAGGGGATGGCGGCGGATGAATGGCACGACAATAGGATCAGAATCTCGTCACAGTATCTCTATGCATTCAAACTGCTATCGATAAAATGCAATTGTGTTCGTAGTTTATGCCTGCCCATACCATAATCCTAGCGCCACCATGGGGTACGCTGTTCACAATGTTGACATCAGCAAACCGCTCACCCACACAACGCCATGAGCACTGTCTGCCATCTGCCCGGTAGAGTTGAAACCGGGTTTCATCCGTGAAGAGCACACTTCTCCAGCGTGCCAGTGGCCATCAAATGTATGCTTTTGCCCACTGAAGTCAGTCATGACTCCAAACTGCATTCAGGTCAATATCGTAGTGAGGACGACAAGCACACAGATGAGCTTCCCTGAGACGGTTGCTGACCATTTGTGCAGAAATTCTTCTGTTGTGCAAACCCACAGTTTCGTCACATGTCTAAGTGGCTGGTCTCAGGCGATCCCACAGGTGAAGAAAACGGATGTGAGGTCATGGGCCAGCGTGGACACGTGGTCTGTGATTGTGAGGCCGGTTGGACGTATTGCCAAATGGATAGAAATTAACATTACATTCTCTGGCCACAGCTCTGGTGGACATTCCTGCATGCACGCCAATTGCACGCTCCTTCAAAACTGTGGCATTGTGTTGTGTGACAATACAGCACATTTTAGAGTGGCCTTGTATTGTCCCCAGCACAAGGTGCACCTTTGTAGTGATCATGCTGTTTAATCAGCTTCTTGATATGCCACATCTGTCAGGCGGATGGATTATCTTGGCAAAGGAGAAATGCTCACTAGCAGGGATATAATCAAATTTGTGCACAGAAGATGAGAGATTTTTTTTTTTTTGTGTGTATGGAAAATGTCTGGGATCTTTTATTTCAGCTTATGAAACATGGGACCAGCACTCGACATGTTGCGTTGATATTTTTGTTCAGTATATATTAGATTGAAAACAGTGTTAAGAAGATTGCCTCTTACACTGGTGTCACTGAGGCTAAACACTTCTGACAAAACAAAGACTATTAGTGTAACTGGGCGTGACATGGATTTCCAATAATGTAAAAGTAACGACATTTTGATTTAAGTGCCTGTTAATAATAACTTTCATGAAAACAGAAGGTGAATTTGATTGATATTATTTTGATTGCAACGGACAAAGAAGTGCAATACGAGCAGTGACCCAGTGCCTCGCAATGAAACAGTGCAATACATTACCCTTGTCTGAAAAATTTGCACACTCACATCAGAGCACTGAGGCTGAAAATGGCTGAAAATGCGGCGGGAGTGATTGTCAGTCTGCAGTCTGAGTTCCTACAATGTAGCCCCAAAGGCTGATTTGCCAAAGTGTCGCAAGTAGCGGAGGAGTCAAGCTATGTCACCTGTCCCCCGTCTCGCCCCCCTGCCAAGACTGCAGAGGAGTGCTAGGACTCTAGGGAAGTCTGACGAGGCTATTCAATCATCCAGAATTGATTGACAATGAGAATCATGTCCAGAGGATATACATTAGAACAAAGGGAAAAAAGAAAATGAAGGCTAGACACAGTGGGTTGTTTGCTGCAGCCCATGAGCTGAGACTGTTAGGGACGAAACTGTCTCAAATCAGGGAATAGATGTCGAGGAGAAATGTGAGGCCACTGTCGTGTCATGATTATGAGCCATTCCCATGCACGGCACAAGTGGGGTGTTAATATGATTTCGACCGTGACAACTTTTTACAGCAATTTTTTTTTTCTTAATTTTTTTGACTGATGTCGCAAAAAATAAGTAATGAAGATGATACAAAGGCATATTTTAATTCATATTCATAGCGAACATTACATGTGTTTTAAATATTGTTAGAAGAATAACTCAAAATGTCCATAATGTTGGAAGACTTAAGTCGGGCGTACACTACACAACTGGCCCCAATTAAGCTGTCCAAGACAAGTTCATGAGATCGGAAACAAAATCCCCATGTCCTTGCCTACTCGGGGCGCGAGGCCGTCACCGAGGCTCGTTTAATGTGTCAGAAGAGCAATCTGATGGCTCACCTTCCCAGAAGTCACAACATTTTCAAACATGTTTAATTAGCATGAAATCTTAAAATGCTCTTGTTGTGTCAGATGTGCATGTTTTGAGTGCGGTGGTCAACAATAGCCAATGAGAGCTCGGCAGAGCAGAAGTCAGTGAGATGATGACGTTGTATCGCATCACCCAGAATGTCTAGACTCTCGAGCAGGAGCGATGACTACTACTAGAATGCCTTTCTACTTAACTTTAACCAAAGTGTCAAATCTTTAAAGCTATGAAGTTCACAAGCAATGTTTTCATTGTCACAGCTCAATCTAGCTACATTAACAGTCTAATAACATCATCACTCATTGTTTCCACGGGATGGCGTGGTATCGGGAATCCTCACGACCAAGTGAATAATTTTGTAGTGCGTGACCCCTGTCTGTGCCACATCGTTAAGTTTTCACACCACTCATTGATAACTCAAAAAACTACAGGAAAGATGGTCGTTTAATGTAAGAGGCTCAGCAATGTTCGGAGTTTGAAAGTCGTGTAGTGTATGCCCGGCATTACAGAAAAATACTTACAGGAAGTGAGCGAGATTATACATTACAAGGTTTCTACAGATTTCCCCTCACTTGGCTAGAATGAACGTAAAGGGTATGCTGTCTTTTTTAAATATGTGGCTCAGCTCCCATCCATTTCACAATTAATTTACAGCTCTCTGGGACTACCTGCTACACATACTTTCTGTTCATTGTAGTTCACAGCAGGAAAGGTGTCAGCCAGAATAGTGAAGGACCTGCATGGACTCATGAGCATTGCATTACAGTATATTTTAGTACAGTATGTAAAAGAAAAGACTAACGTGAAATCAATATCGATGTTTCCACAACATGTAACGGCTTGGCAAATTTGAAAAATGCAACGAGGCATATGTAGAGCTTATCATTGCACTATTGCTCTCGACAGCGTCTGCAACCATCAAGACTGAGTCCAAAATGAGGGTATCACTGAAATGAGACGCAATTTCCACGCTTTGTGATTCAAATGGGGGAGGAGAATTGATCCCACCTTACACATTTAGAAGGGTATTCTATTGAAGGGCACCGTGCCCTAATGGGCACCGTGGCCTAATGTGATCGATAGAGGTATACAAATCTTGGCCCAAGTGGCTGACTAAGGAGATCAGGAGGATAGTGGATCTTAACTGCACCAGCCAATAGCCAGAGACTGAATCATCAAGTTTTACAGTTCAAATAAAAGTTAGTGCTGCTTGCCAACTTCATTATCAAGTTCCCTCTGTGCTGCATTAGAATAAATTAAAATGGCACACTTTACTTTCTCAGCTATTTCTCCACTGTCTATTCTGCATGAGGGAGATGAACTATTGAGATCTGTGTTATTCATTCATTTCCTTTCAAAATAGAGCATTTTGCTCTTTATTGGTGGACAACTGCCAATGTATCTCCTTCCAATGACTGTTTCAAATGATTTCTACACTATCACTGTTCAAATCACTTTTCCAGATTAGGAATAATAATTTATTCAGGTTTATCCAATTAACAGATGAAGTGCTCTCCATTGAATTATTGATGGAGTGGGATTGATTTTTGAGAAATGTAATGTTGACATTCTCTCCTCTCCTCTTCCCTGTCATTCCCAAGTAATCCTTGAGCTTTTAGAGCTACACTCAAACAATAGATCCCAAACACCCTAAGACCGAGCAGAGCATGGTTGGAAGGAGTTGAGGTAATGTTACACTATTTCAAATCATATCTTTTGACAGCTTTGCTCCACTTAACATTTCTCCCAAAAACAACATATAGGCGAAAATGTTGGGTACCTCTAAAACCTCTCAAGTCATCACAATACGGCACTACTCCCGTCATGCCTTTATAGAATCATATCTTTTGACAGCATTGCTTGACCCGGCTGTACCTTTCTTGTTGCAAAACAGCATTGCCTGAAGTAGGCTCTTTCAGGAAAACCGCAACATTTCAACAGCAGCAATTCCACATGTGAGAGTTACACTATCACGTGCAAGTTTTTCACATTTGAAAGTGTACAGTGCCTTGCAAAAGTATTCACCCCCCTTGGCATTTTTCTTATTTTGTTGCCTTACAACCTGGAATTCAAATCGATTTTTGGGGGGTTTGTATCATTTGATTTACACACCATGCCTACCACTTTGAAGATGAAAAATATTTTATATTGTGAAAAAAACAAGAAATAAGACAAAAAAACAGAAAAACTTAAACAAAAAGAACTATTCACCCCCCCCCAAAGTCAATACTTTGTAGAGCCACCTTTTGCAGCAATTACAGCTGCAAGTCTCTTGGGATATGTCTCTATAAGCTTGGCACATCTAGCCACTGGGATTTTTGCCCATTCTTCAAGGCAAAACTTCTCCAGCTCCTTCAAGTTGGATGGGTTCCTGCAGGTGTACAGCATTCTTTAAGTCATACCACAGATTCTCAATTGGATTGAGGACTGGGCTTTGACTAGGCCATTCCAAGACATTTAAATGTTTTTGCTTAAACCGCTTGAGTGTTGCTTTAGCAGTATGCTTATGGTGATTGTCCTGCTGGAAGATAAACCTCTGTACAAGTCACAAATCTCTGGAAGACTGAAACAGGATTCCCTGAAGAATTTCCCTGTATTTAGCGCCATCCATCATTCCGGACCAGATTCCCAGTCCCTGCCGATGAAAAACTTCCCCACAGCATGGGGGATGGTGTTCTCGGTGTGATGAGAGGTGTTGGGTTTGTGCCAGACATAGCGTTTTCCTTGATGGCCAAAAACATACATTTTTGTCTCATCTGACCAGAGTACCTTCTTTCATATCTTTGGGGAGTCTCCCACATGACTTTTGGCGAATACCAAATGTGTTTGCTTATTTTTTTCTTTAAGCAATGGCTTTTTTCTTGCCACGCTTCCGTAAAGCCCAGCTCTGTAGCATGTACAGCTTAAAATGGTCCTATGGACAGATACTCCAATCTCCACTGTGGAGCTTTGTAGCTCCTTCAGGGTTATTTTTGGTCTCTTTGTTTTTGCCTGGTTTGCCTGGTTTGAGAGTTTTGGTTGGTGGCCTTCTCTTGGCAGGTTTGTTGTGGTGCCATATTCTTTCCAATTTTTTATAATGGATTTAATGGTGCCCCGTGGGATGTTCAAAGTTTTTTTATAACCCAACCCTGATCTGTACCTCCACACAACTTTGTCCCTGATCTGTTAGGAGAGCTCCTTGGTCTTCATGGTGCCGCTTCCTTGGTGATGCCCCTTGCTTAGTGGTGTTGCAGACTCTGTCGCCTTTCAGAACAGGTGTATATATACTGAGATCATGTGAGAGATCATGTGACACTTAGATTGCACACAGGTGAACTTTATTTAATGAATTATTTGACTTCTGAAGGTAATTGGTGGCACCAGATCTTATCAAGGGGTTTCATATTAAACGGGGTGAATACATATGCACGCACCCCTTTTCCGTTTTACATTTTTTTAAATTCTTTGAAACAAGTAATTTATTTCATATCCTTACACCAATTTGGAAAATTTTGTCTATGCCCATTACATGAAATCCAAATAAAAATCAATTTAAATTCCAGGTTGTGATGCAACGAAATAGGAAAAATGCCAATGTGGGATGAATACTTTTGTAAGGCACTGAAACTCCACATGTGAGAGTTAGATTTTCACATGGGAAATCATGTCTGTTTTCTGTAAGGGGGAAAGGGAAGGGAAAGGAAGGCAAAGGTTTCTGCCAAGCTGTCCTGTGATTCTTCAAGCACTCGTCATATTTTGACACAGATCAATGCAGCACAATCTCAATAATGTTTGCATATTACCCGGGACTCTATCTAATGTGAACAAACATCAATACCTGCTGCAACGGGTTCCTTCAAAAGCTTTCAAGCCGGCAGCACTTTGGATTTGAAGTGATACAATGACTATGAGGTTAAATGCATACTGTGGGCGTTCATTTGAGGATATTTTCATCTATATCGGGTGAACCGTTTAGAAATTCCAGCACTTTTTGTACATAGTGTCAACATTTTAGGGGACCAAAATATTGGGACAAATTCACTTATATGTGTATTAAAGTAGTAAAAGGTTAGTATTTGGTCCCATATTCATAGCACGCAATGACTACATCAAGCTTGTGACTGCACATTTGTTGGATGCATTTGCTGTTTGTTTTTGATGTGTTTGAGATAATTTTGTGCCCAATAGAAATTAATGGTAAATAATGTATTGTGTCATTTTGGAGTCACTTTTATTGTAAATAAGAATAGTATATTTTTACTAAACACGTCTACATTCATGTGGATGCTACCATGATTACAGATAATCCTGAATGAATCGTGAATAATTATGAGTGAGAAAGTTACAGATGCACAAATATCATACCCCCTCCAGCTAACCTCTCCTGTTATGGAGCTATGGAGACAGGTTAGCATGTCTTGGGGGTATGATATTTGTGTACAGAGCCAAAACAACAAAACATTTGTCACTGTCCCAATACTTTTGGATCTCACTGTACTTTGATATTCACGCATTCGCCCACACACACACACACACACACACACACACACCATTTATCAACAGATATTTCTTTCAAAAAATACTTTGATTTAGATATATCGCAATCGTAAGTATGTTTGAAGTGCCAGTTGCTGCCAGGTGCTAATTGCACTTGCACCTTGATTTGGAGAGGCCAATGAGCCCCCTGCCAAGGTGCAGATTTAAAGTGGCCTCCCAAACTGCACACCCTGGACTGCATCAGTATCTCCACAGGCAGCTGTGGCCGGTATGGTGAAGGAAGAGGCAGAGCCTGCAACCTGTATTACTGGTTGCATCCCAAATAGCACCCTATCTATGTGCCCTGGTCAAAAGTAGTTCTCCTTATAGCGAATAGGGTGCCTTTTGGAATGCAACTTGTGTCTCTCTCTCTTATGAAGGTCAGGGAGGGGGAAAACCTGTTAGCATCCTATAGAGCAACATGATTAGAATATAAAGACCAGATAACTGACAAACTGGGGGTTTTACAGTAATTTGAGTGTCCAATAGTCTACAGGTCCAATTGAAAAAAATAGGAAGGAAAGTAGAAAAGTAGAATATGACCCACTTAAATGTTACAGTAGGAAATATCAAAGAAAAGTCAATTGTAGAACTGGCTGGTATCCAGGAGACCTGGAGTACTGTACAACTGCAATTAAAACCCACATGCTAATCATGCTCTGTCAATCCCAGTGGTGTTCTGTTCACACTGTGTGGAGGTGGTGTGTTGTACTGAGTGCTCCATGGAAAGTAAAATAGCTCAGATCTCTGCATGGAGGCGTACATATTTAACTTATGCCACCGACATTGGATTATGCTAATATTCAGTGTGTCTTTTTTGGGACAGTGGGTGGATTGATTTTGCATGCCCCTTTCAAACTAATCATTGGTCAATTCTATTCTAATGTATTCCGTATGTTATTGTAGTGTCTGTCTTTCTTTCCATTGTTAAGGTCAAGGCAATGAAATGCTCCATGAATGTGACTAAATACTCACAGGTGTGTTTTCCGATCATTTCAGATGGATCACACAACTGGAACAGCAGACATGAGTCATGGTATCAGACCCAGCGCCAGGACAAAGTGACTAAGGGGGCAGTTAAAATTGGTGACGGGCGGTGGGGGGGGTGGGGTGGGTTATTGCATTGGAATTATATTGAATTCTGCTTATATCACACTATGCCACAATAAACATAGAGTTCAAATGCAAAGACTCAGAGACCATTGATTGAGTGCTTTTGAAGTAATGGGTTGGTGCAAAATACTGAATGTAGCCTATCTCTACTTGCGCTGTATCAGCACAATGGACAGTGGACGCCCTAAAGCAAGGCCGTTTTGGTAATGAATATAGGGTACAAGATAGATAGGGTAATTCACATATTACAAACAGCCTATGTGAATGCAGCCGTACACACAGCTGTCTTACCAAAATAATGCAAACTAAATGCTGAAAGTAGTAGCCTTGTTATTCATACCTGCAAACAAAAATACAGTTTTGGCCCAGAATACCAACACAATTGCCAATGCGATCGAATGAATGCAAACATGTTGTGATATGGCACAATACACTTCTATGGATCAAATTCAGCCCACATAATCAATTAAGCAATGCTAGCATAAACTCGTTTCCAATGCGTACAGTTCCATTTACAACCACAAAAACCACTAGACATTTCACCAATGTCAGCATCCAAGAACAGTCTTTTAAACTATTTTCGTCTGTCATGCCTACTGGCCTACTGTCCACCAAGTATTGCTGGAGATTTGTACTTATCGTTTGCTTGGAGCCGGTGCCACTGGCACTGATCTGTGTCCTAATGGCTTTGAACTCGCTGTCACACCTGAGCATCTCAACACACTCCAATGCACTGCAGACCACATTGACTCCAGTGTAAAGATCCATTGCTTTTGCTTGGAGTAATTTGTTTGGAGGATCGAGAATCCTAAGGATTCTGTGCACCATGGTGGCTGTAAACCAACAGCAGCCCGGTGGCCTTGAGTCTTACTTCTGTGTTGTACGAATGAGTGCATTTGATGTCAGAGAGGAACTTCACAATGTTGTCACAACTTTTAGCAATCACCGACACAGTAGCCAGGTGTTTGGGTGGGTACTTTGGTGAACCCAATTTCTGATATACAGTATATATAAAGTCTATATAGTGGCAGTGGCAGATTAGCTGGTTCGAGCTAGCTAAATAGGCAATGGCAAATAACACTAACAGTTTTTACAGCTAGCTAAGAAGCTAACTTAACTCTGTAGTGGTGGGGCGTAAGGCAGAGCTGAGTGAAGCAGCTTCAACGGTAAACTTGACCACGCCCTTATAAATCAAAATACAATATTACAGGCAGAGGCGTATCAGGTTATTCATATAGCCTACCACAGATGAGAAGCATTTTTTCCTGCTTTTTATGGAAAGCCAAAGGAGTCATACCTAACCTCCCCAGTGGCTTTCCATAGCCGCCTTACACACATGGTGGCGAGCTCTGTCCATTGTGCTGACACAGCGTCACTCAATCATTAGAATTGTTTTGCTATTTTTCTATAGGGACATAAAACTAAATCTGAGGGGGCACAAGTTTACAACTAAGGGGCTAAGCCCTCATTTGCCCCCTAGTGGATCCGGGCCTGCATGGTATACAGTCATAATGAACAACATGAGAAAATAAAAAAACTGCTCCTGCCTCCTACAGAACAGTATGAGCATATTATCGCTATTCACTGCATCCCAAATAGCACCATATTTCTTAAATAGTACACTACCTTTGAAAATGGGCCCTGGTCAAAAATAGTGCACTACATAGGAAATGGGGTACTTTTTGGGACGCATCCATTTTCTTGGATACCTGAATAATTGCAGGACAAATGCAATTGGAAACAGCGCACCCATGGTCCCTGGTTTTCAGCAGCTCGTCATTATAACAAGGGCCCAGCGGAGCTCGTTAGAAGAACGAGGTGAGACGTGGTAAATTAGGTTAATTGGGCTATCTGTCAGACCAGGGAAGATGCACATGCTGACACAACAAAACCTGTAATATGATTACATTTTTTCCTCTCCTGCTACTCGGCTTTGTATCGCTGTTCAGGTGGAGATGGTGACATGTCCATGACTGCTGTGGTAGCAGCAAGGTTATTATAATTATGAGTTTATATATTTATTTTGTGATCTTTATTTGAAATTCAGATTCGTTTCAGTTCGTTTTTAGATCCACTTTACTAGTTTTGATTTAGGTTAGGAGAGAGAGAGAGAGAGAGAGAGAGAGAGAGAGAGAGAGAGAGAGAGAGAGAGAGAGAGAGAGAGAGAGAGAGAGAGAGAGAGAGAGAGAGAGAGAGAGAGAGAGAGAGAGAGAGAGAGAGAGAGAGAGAGAGAGAGAGAGAGAGAGAGAGAGAGAGAGAGAGACTTTTTTTGACTTTTTGTCTTTCTTTACTGAAACATTCTCATTTCATTTCAAACTCGCCACCCTCCCCCCCCTAAAATAAAAAAAACAAAATATAGCCTGTACTGCATACATGTACCCTACTCACCTTACCATCTACCACATGATACAAATCACCATACACAAAAACAATACCCTCTCCTACAACCGTATATCCAAAACATCTTCCCCAGCTGTACATACAGCCCCCCCAACACACCATATCTCCTCAAACATCTCCACACATTTTATCATTTTATAGAACTCAAACTCAACCCTAAGGCGCGCAGAGACCATCCCATTAAACAGTAGTAAAGGGTCTGTTATCCCCCCACCTTTGACCCTGTTTCTCCTTGTTAGCCAAATAGCTAACTTCGCCTGAGCAAACAGAAAATTCAACAAAACACATTTTTCTTTCTCCTTACTCGAATACCTGTATCCCATTATAAACATCCCAACATCAAAAACCACCCCAAACCTCTCACACAGACAATCCAACAGAGACATTAATGGCATTAACCTGGTGCACACAGAAAACACATGAATCACAGTTTCTTTCATTTGACAGAAAGGACACCCCTGCCCAATTCCCGGATCAACCCGCACCAACCAGCTGTTAGTGGCCAGGGCTCCATGAAGAACCCTCCACTGGAGGTCCCCTGACCTCTTTGGTACTGGGGGTTTATAGAGCGCCCTCCATCTAAAACCCACCATACTCTCCACCCCACATACCCCCTGCCACTGATGTGCCTTCACTCCTGTTAGGCTCCGAATGTTCCTAACCTTAACGCAGAGGTTGTAGAGGGCTTTACCTCCCACCCCCTCAAACTCCCCCAGGCTCGGAGTGTTAAAATCTAACAAGTTCTCCAGACCCCCTTGCCAGTCTCCAGTCTCTGCCGTCACCTGCAGTGGCGGAAACATTGGTGGCCCCTCTCCCTTTGGCCTCTCAAACACCCCCCTTACCTGCTCAGACAGTGCCTCCTGGACCTCCTCCAGGAATCTCTCCAGCAGCCTAAGAGACGTTATTCCTGTTTGTTGAGCCAAGACCTCCGGGGTTTTCCACCCCTCCTCTCCCAGCATTCTCAGGTCACCTAGCCTTTGTACACCCCCTGCCATCAGTTGCCTCTGCAGGGTGGCAGACTGAACCGATCTCAAAGGGATGGCTGGGTTGTGGAAAATAGGCTCCTCCCACACCCACTGCCCAGGCTCCACACCCCCTTCTCGTGTGGGTCTTAATAGCTGCCAGGTCCTCAGCACCGCAGAGTAAAACTCTGAGAGACCTGCTGTACTCAGCCTCTCCAGCTTCATGAGGAACAGCTGCCGGTCCAACCCTAATCCTCCAGCTCTCCTCAGCAGCGCGCATGCTGGTTCCCTCCAGCCAACATCAGTATGGTACAGCAGTCTCTGCACCGCCTTTAGCCAGAAAGCAGCCATCCTGCTCTCCAGTTCCACCAGGCCCTGTCCTCCTTCGTGGACGGTCATGTACAACACTGCTGCCTTCAGCCAGTGATGTCCCGACCAAAAGAAGTCCACCAGCTTGCGTTGCAGGTCTGCAAGCAGACCGGCGGGGGGGTTGAGGACAGCCAGTTTATGCCACAAGGAAGATGCCACCAGGTTGTTAATTATCAGCACCCTCCCTCTATATGACACTTGAGATAGGAGCCACCTCCACCTGGCCAGTCTTGACACCACTGCCTGTGACAGCCCCTCCCAGTTCTTCCTGACCCACCTCTCCGAGCCCAGGTACACCCCCAACACTTTAAGCCCTTCACAACCCCACTGCAAACCCCCTGGAAGCAGAGGAGGAGCCCTATCCCCCCATGCCCCACATAACAGAGCTTTGCTCTTTCCCCAGTTTACCTTAGCTGATGAAGCTCCCTCGTACACCTTCAGACTGGTCTCTAGTTCCTGCATATCTTGCCCATCCCTGACCATCACAGAAACATCATCTGCATATGCTGAGACTGCTATTCCTGTCACCACATCCATGCCTGTCCAGCACACTCCCTGCAATCTCCTGCGTAGCAGTCCTAAAAAAGGCTCAATGGCTAGTGTGTATAGCTGCCCAGATAGAGGGCATCCTTGTCTAATGCCCCGTCTCACCCAGACTGGCCTACTGAGCCCCCCTCCCACCTTAACCATACATGACGCCCCAGCATACAACAGCTTCACACAGGTCACAAAACTCTTCCCAAACCCAAACACAGACATCACATTAAACAGATACTCATGATCCACTCTATCAAAGGCCTTCTCTTGATCTAAAGAGACCAGTCCAAAGTTCACATTAGAACCTCTCGACAAGTCCAACATGTCCCTAATCAAGAACAAGTTGTCCGTGATTGAGCGTCCCGGTACACAATATGTCTGGTCCTTGTGTATTATAGAGTCCAGATGGGACTTCAGTCTGTTAGAGAGGACCTTGGCAAAAATCTTGTAGTCCGCACAGAGTAATGCCACAGGCCTCCAGTTCTTAAGTTCACACAAGTCCCCTTTTTTGGGCAGGAGAGTCAGTGCCGCCCGACGGCAGCTCATCGGCAACTCTCCTACCCCGATGCACTCACGCAAGACGCAAAAGAAGTCCTGTCCAATTATTCCCCAGAATTTTTTGTAAAACTCCACTGGAAGTCCATCGACCCCCGGTGCACGACCGGGGGACATCTGGGTTACGGCCTCTGCCAGTTCATGTGACAACAGAGGAATGTCCATTTCATCCCTCTGTGCCCGAGAGAGCTTAGGGAGTCCTGCGAACAAGACCTGAGCACACATAGGATCACACATTTCTGCCCTATACAATTCAGTGTAAAACTCCACAGTCCGCTCCCGCATCTCCCCCACCACAGAGGTCACCCGCCCATCAGAGAGCCGTAAACAATGCATACCCTTGGCTTCACTGCTCTGTCTTTCCAAACCAAAGAAGAAGGAGCTGGGAGCATCCATCTCCTTGAGCATGGAGAACCTAGCTCTTACAAGTGCTCCCTTTGCTTTAACCTGGAAAAAACTGCCCAGGTCCCTACGTAATTCGGCTAAATTAGCCTGGAGGCCTACATTGCCTTGCCCCACCATCTCTACCTCCATCTCACTAATACACCGCTCTAGTTCCCCCAATACTCTCCTAGCCTCTGAGGATGAGAGAGCTGTGTACTGTTGACAGAAAAGCCGAATTTGCACTTTCCCCACATCCCACCATTGACTCAGAGACTCATACTCCTCTCTTCGCTGCCCCCACCTTTCCCAAAAAGTCTGGAAACCTGAGCAAAAAGTGGCATCTTGTAAGAGCTTTACATTGAACTTCCAATAAGATGCCTGCCGGGGCCCTGGTGAAATAGACAGCCGAGCCATGGTTATGTGGTGATCCGAAAACCCCACTGGGAGAATGGTAGCGCCCAGCAGCCTATTGCTCTGATTCCTGGACATGTAAAAACGATCAAGTCGGGCTGCACTCACCCTAGCCCCAAAGACCTTCACCCATGTATACTGTCTTGTGTTTGGATGTTTAGTTCTCCAAACATCCACTAGGTCGAACTGGTTAATGATGTCCCCTAACACTCCCACTGACACTGAATGAGGCTCTTCCCCATTTCTGTCTTTTGTAAAATCCATTGTACAGTTCCAGTCACCTCCGATCACCAGCGTCTCCTCAGGCGCTACTTGTGAGAGTTCCTGTCTAAGACTCCCAAATAGAACCCCTCTTTCTCTCTCTGTGTTAGGCGCATACACATTTAGAAAAACAAAGCCCATGCTGTTAATTTCTGCTTTAACAACAAGCAACCTGCCCTTACACACCTCCTTTGAGGAGCAAATTTTTACAGACATACCCGGTGCAAAAAGGACTGCCACCCCTGCACTAAGATTTGTCCCATGGCTCAACACACTTGCCCCTTTCCACCAGAGCCCCCAATCAACTTCATTCACCACATCACTATGCGTCTCCTGCAGAAACAACACATGTACTTTTTTTTGTTTTACATATTCACCCAACACACTCCTCCTTCCCGCATCTCTGGCGCCATTTATATTAAGCGAGCCTACCCGAAGAGTCTCCATAAGAAGTGGGAGAAAAGCCAGCAGAGAAATAGACCACTAGAAAAGCTCAAAAAGCCCCAGTGTCAGAAAGAAATTAAACATTTAAACAGTGTCTGAAGGTAAACCTTTACGCACTGTTGTGACCCACTTCCTCAACCTAAACCGTTTCCTGGGTGAGAGGACACCATGCCCCTCATTTCTCATTGCATGTTTTACTGATCTTACAAACTTTCTAGGATCAGGAAAAAAAGCCTCAAGATTAACCTTTTTCCCCTTAGTCTCATTCAGGAACCTTGTCAGTTCTCTCAACGTGTACTTAGACCCCTCTGGTTGACTGGCTGTCAGCTCCGGGCCAATTGAAGAAGAGTCTGAAAAAAATAACTCCTCATCCTCTTCCTCAGACTCACTTTCCTCCTCTTCTCTATCTCCCACCCTGACCACCTGCTCTTTCTCTCTGGTTAGGGCCTCACCCACAGCAACAGGCAACATTTCCATTGTGCCTTTGCCCACACCCTTTTTCCTTTTCCGCTTGACACCCTCCTCCTCCCCCCCTAATCTCTTACACTTCCCCACTATACTCTCCTCATCCTCTAGAATAACCTGACTAGACCCAGTATCATCTACACCACCCTCCATAGCATGACTAGGGCCAGCCTCAGCTACCCCACCATCCATAGCCTGACTAGACTCAGCCTCTTCTATACCACCATCCATATCCTGCCTAGACCCAGCACCCTTTACACCACCCTCCATAGCATAACTAGGCCCAGCCTCAGCTACCCCACCATCTCTAGCCTGACTAGACCCGGCCTCTGCTTCCCCACCATCTCTAGCCTGACTAGACCCAGCCTCCACTACCCCACCATCTCTAGCCTGACTAAACTCAGCTACAGCTACCCCACCATCTCTAGCCTGACTAGGCCCAACCTCATCTACACCACCATCTCTAGCCTGACTAGGCCCAGCCTCTGCTGTCTGCATCTCCTTACCCCCTGCACTTTGACCTCGATTTCCCCCACTGGCGCCTGTACCCTCACCTTGTCTACGGCCTTTGTGTGGGCACGCAAAACTCTTGTGCCCCAAATCCCCACATTCAAAACACCGTAGACTATCTGTGCTGGCAAAACCTGCATAGAGCCCCTCCCCATGTCTCACTTTAAAGTGCACATTTAGCTGTTGCTCATTGTTGTTCAGAAACATAAACACTTGCCTCCGGAACGAAACAACGTGCTTAACGGCATCTGCCTGAAAACCTGCTGATAGTACACGGAAACCGCTAGCAAACTTACCAAAACGACTCAGCTCTTTCCTAATTTGATCATCCGTAATAAACGGAGGCAAATTGGCCACTACAACTCTTGTTGAAGGGGTAGAGAGAGGTGAAATTGACACCAACACATCCCTTACAAATATTCCGCTAGCAATTAGCCTACCAACCAAATTAGCCCTTTTCATGAACACAACCACAGCTTTGTTCATTCTAGAAGCAGAATGTATAAACTCAGCTCCTACCTGTTCACCGACCGCGAGCAGAACCTCCTCCACCTTAACTCCGTTCTCAGGAACACACCTGAATCCATGCTGTATCGACAGCGTCTCCTCCGCGCTAGGCTGAGAAGCCATCGCGCACACCGCACCTTCCAAACCCCAGGAAAATTACTCTGTCCTCTTCCACCCTAACTTTGAAAAAAAACTTTGGATACCGCTAAAACAAATACTGCATTAACCCTCCACCATAGAAAATAACATGTAAAGAAAAGAATCAAGAAAGTTAGTTAGGATAGAGCTTTCCACACCAAACACTCAAACTCCAAAAACACCCAGCATGCACTGCGAGAGAGAGAGAGAGAGAGAGAGAGAGAGAGAGAGAGAGAGAGAGAGAGAGAGAGAGAGAGAGAGAGAGAGAGAGAGAGAGAGAGAGAGAGAGAGAGAGAGAGAGAGAGAGAGAGAGAGAGAGAGAGAGAGAGAGATTCCTACACCACTCTCTTGTTCAGATTTTTGTCCTCTAGTTCTGCTGTGCAGGTGTGTGTAATTACGGTACACCAGAGCTTTAATATCCCCTTTCATTAGCATCACAACCTTGGAACCTTTCTGGGTAGAGCCAAGCAAGCTCCTTTGATACCAACTGCCCAGACCAGCCGCCCAATAAAATTGGGCGTTAATCACATGCCCTGTCACCTGCTTTAGAGCACTGTGATAAGTGCACAACTGTTCAGTGTGCAAAAGGCATGTTAGACAATTACTTCCAAGGCTAACTCATTAGTTGTGAGTGAAAAGAGAGGACAGACAGGAGAAAAAGGAAGGGAGAGGGCTGTTTGGTTAGTTAAATATGCATGACATCACCATGCTCAGTCCCGAAAGGTTTCATTTATTAATTTAATAAAAGGATATGCTCCTCTTTACAGTTAAATGTCACCCCAGAAAACTAAATGCAAGAAGCTATAATTCTGCGGTGCCTCTCAACCACTCAAGTTGTCACAATACGGCACAACTCATGTCACAGACAGAGGGACAGCCAATCTGGTAATTAAAGTTCAAATCCTACGATAGTGAGATTCCATTTTGACTCCC
This sequence comes from Salvelinus namaycush, assembly GCF_016432855.1. Classification (NCBI taxonomy): domain Eukaryota; kingdom Metazoa; phylum Chordata; class Actinopteri; order Salmoniformes; family Salmonidae; genus Salvelinus; species Salvelinus namaycush. The sequence continues at coordinate 9,435,693 of NC_052339.1, forward strand.
AAACATACTCCTGTCCTGCACTATCTTTGAAATGTTAAATGACCCTACTGCTGTTTGGTCCACAACCCCCCCCCCCCCCCCCCCCCCACACACACACACACACACACAAACACACACACACGTCCAGGGGTAATGAACTACTATTTGAGAAGGTCCGGTCACAAATACACTACATAACCAAAAGTATGTGGACACCTGCTCGTCAAACATCTCATTCCAAAATCATGGGCATTAATATGGAATTGGTCCCCCCTTTGCCGCTATAACAGCCTCCACTCTTCTGGGAAGGCTTTCCACTAGATGTTGGAACATTGCTGGGCGGACTTGCTTCCGTTCAGCCACAAGAGCATTAGTGAGGTCAGGCACTGTTGTTTGCACTTGCAGTCGGAGTTCCAATTCATTCCAAAGGTGTTCGATGGAGTTGAAGTCAGGGCTCTGTGCAGGGGGCATTGTCATGCTGAAACAGGAAAAGGCCATCCCCAAACTGTTGCCACAAAGTTGGAAGCACACATTGAATGCTGTAACGTTAACATTTCCCTTCACTGGAACTAAGGGGTCTAGCCCGAACCATGAAAAACAGCCCCAGATCATTATTCCTCCTCCACCAAATTTTACAGTTGGCACTATGCATTGGGGCAGGTAGCGTTCTCCTGGCATCCGCCAAACCCAGATTCGTCTGTTGGACTGCCAGATGGTGGAGCGTGATTCATCACTCCAGATAACGCGTTTCCATTGCTCGGGAGTACAATGGTGGCAAGCATTACACTACTCCAGCTGATGCATGGCATTGCGCATGGTGACCTTAGGCTTGTGTGCGGCTGCTCAGCCATGGAAACCCATTTCATGAAGCTCCAGACAAGCAGTTTTTGTGCTGATGTTGCTTCCAGATACAGTTTGTAACTCAGTAGTGAGTGTTTCTGTAAACTGTGTAGCCTACCACTTCACGGCTGAGCCGTTGTTGCTCCTAGACGTTTCCACTTCACAATAACAGCACATACAGTTGACCGAGGCAGCTCTAGCAGGGCAGAAATTTGACGAACTGACTTGTTGGGAAGGTGGCATCCTATGACAGTGCCACATTGAAAGTCACTGAGAGCTTCAGTAAGGCCATTCTACTGCCAATGTTTGTCTATGGAGATTGCATGGCTGTGTTTTCGATTTTATACACCTGTCAGCAATGGGTGTGGCTGAAATAGCGAAATCCAGTAATTTGAAGAGGTGTCCACATACGTTTGTTTATACAGTGTGTTTCCTAAATGGTAAAGGTCCGGATGGATGTTGTCGTTTATCGGCGTAGTAACAGACTCATGAGACCACAAGCTGCTGCCATTTTAAAGCTCATTCCTTTAAATTCTACACTTTTACCATTGGGCAGAGAAAACATTGTGCAGTTTTAAAGCGATGTCTTTTTTGTCTTATGATACCTGAGTGACTCAACAAAATGAATGGCGGTCCCCTGGGGGTCGAGGCCCCTCGGCACGTAATCTGGTCATGATAACTGCAATTTTTAGATAGCTGGTTAGCCTAGCTAACATCGCCAGTAGTGATCAACAGGACATTTCTGACAGGTTAAAAAATTGCTCTCTGTCTGTCAGTGAATGACAGAACAAGAGGAAAAGTCGGGACCGATCATATTGACTGTCTGCCCTACACAAAAAAAGTGCTAAGTGAAATCATGTAGTGATCTTCGGTTTGTTCCCATAGGGGAACACTTTTTGATGCTAGTTAGAACCTTCTATGTAGGATTCTTCATAGAACCCCTTGTAAATGGTTATACCTAGAACTCTCTGTCAAGGGTTATGCATAGAACCCTCTATGAATAGTTCTACCGAGAACCCTTTTATATTGGGAGGGTTCTTCCTAGGACACTCTGAATGGATCCACCAGCCGTATTAGCCTTTCAAATTAAACTATGTATGACAATGATTTACATACACTGAGAGTACAAAACATTAGGAATACCTTCCTAATATTGAGTTGCATCCCCTTTTGACTTCAGAACAACCTCAATTATTTGGGGCATGGGCTCTACAAGGTGTCTAAAGAGTTCCACAGGGATGCTGACCCATGTGGATTCTAATGCTTCCCTCAGTTTTGTTACGTTGGCTGGATGTTCTTTGGTTGGTGGACCATACTTGATACACACGGGAATGTGTTGAGCGTGTAAAACCCAGCAGTGCTGCAGTTCTTGACACTCAAACCGGTGCACCTGGTACATACTACCGTAGCCCTTTCAAAGGCACTTAAATATTTTTAATTCCCCATTCACCCTCTGAATGGGACACATACTGTACATAATCCATGTCTCAATTGTCTCAAGGTTTAAAAAGATTTCTTTAAGCTGTCTCTTCCCTTTCAGCTACACTGATTTTAAGTGGATTTAAGAAGTAACATCAATAAGGGATAGCTTTCACCTGCTCAGTCTATGTCATGGAAAGAGGTGGTGTTCCTAATGTTTTCTACACTCAATGTATATCATATGGCATTTCCTTGATGGCCTAGTTACACCCCAACACAGTAGCGTTAGGAAACTCCTGGTTTACAGTCCACATCAGGCCTGCAAGACCCATTATGCTGGCTTGCAAAGTGATGTTAAATTCCTATTAGAATCCAGCTAGGATATCCAACAAGTGGAATTTTTCTCACCCGCAATCTACTTTCAGAATGACTGCCAAAGTGGAGAAGATTTAGACTACCTCAATCATCTAAACTGGAACAACCATCTCAGTAATGGGTGCAATAAGTCTGGCTACTATCAGATTGGATACGTCTAGAAAAATGTATGCTATTTTTCTTTGTGTAATATAACATGTATCAATCAATCAATATACATGCAAAATATTCAAACAAACAATTCTGAAAATCACCCTGCAATAGAGCATGCTGGTAAATATGATTCTATGTAGACGCCTTCTTGCCTTCCAAAGAATCATTCTTGCCTTTCAAAGAACCGTTTCTTCCAAAAATGGTTCTTAGGATGTTAAAGGTTCTAGGTAGAACCCTCTGAAAGGTTCTTCAGATCAAAATGGTTCTTGGTAGAACTCTATCCCCCTTTGGAAACAATTTTTGTGTTTCTTTATTATGTCAAAATAAACTTGTATCAATCCCCAATAACACACATTCACAAAGTGTATACATTGTACAATCACTTAGTGAGAGAGAGAGTCAAATATCACAAGAGCGCAGTGCGTCACTACTTCACAAGAGTGCCATTTGAATGTAAACTTAACATTTTTATCAAAATACCTTTTTTGGCAGAAATGCCTTCTGGAACATGTGCCTTAATAACAAATGTGTATGCCATCTGTAAATACGAATAAAATTACGAGCCTAGATGGTTTAGCCATGGGAAAAGTAAGTAACCTTACCGCTAGCCATGATTGGCTGAGATAATGAGTGGGCTGACATGCCGAGAGATGAGTTCAAATTGGTCTGCCATGTAGCAGCTTCTGCCTATAATATGAGCTGGTCAGTATGTGTAGGTAATCCTTTCTAATGTGTTAAACAAATCAAAATATATTTTATATTTGAGATTCTTCAAAGTAGCCACACTTTGCCTTGATGACAGCTTTGCACACTCTTGGCATTCTCTCAACCAGCGTCATGAGGAATGTTTTTTCAACAGTCTTGAAGGAGTTCCCACATATACTGAGCACTTGTTGGCTGCTTATTCTCTTCACTCTGAGGTCCAACTCATACCAATCCATCTTAATTGGGTTGACACTGGGTAATTGTGGAGGCCAGGTCTTTTGATGCAGCACTCCATCACTCTCCTTCTCAAATAGGCCATACACAGCTTGGAGGTGTGTTGGGTTATTGTCCTGTTGAAAAACAAATCATAGTCCCACTAAGTGCAAACCAGATGGGATGGCGTATCGCTGCAGAATACTGTGGTAGTCATGCTGGTTATTAAGTGTGCCTTGAATTTGAAATAAATCACTGACAGTGTTTATTTTTAAATGTTATTTCACCTTTATTTAACCAGGCAGGCCAGTTGAGAACAAGTTCTCATTTACAACTGCGACCTGGCCAAGATAAAGCAAAGCAGTGCGACAAAACAACAACACAGAGATACACATAAACAAACGTACAGTCAATAACACAAAAGAAAAGCAATATAGAAAAATCTGTGCACAGTGTGTGCAAATGTAGAAGAGTAGGGAGGAAGGCAATAAATAGGCCCTAGAGGCGAAAATAATTACAATTTAGCATTAATACTGGAGTGATAGATGTGCAGATGATGATGTGCAGGTAGAGATACTGGGATGCAAAAGAGCAAGAGGGTAAGTAATAATATGGGGATGAGGTAGTAGGGTGTGCTATTTACAGATTGTCTGTGTACAGGTACAGTGATCGATAAACTGCTCTGACAGCTGATGCTTAAAGTTAGAGAGGGAGATATAAGACTGCAGCTTCAGAGATTTTTGCAACTCGTTCCAGTAATTGGCAGCAGAGAACTGGAAGGAAAGGCGGCCAAAGAAAGTGTTGGCTTTGGGGGTGACCAGTGCAATATACCTGCTGGAGCGTGTGAAACGGGTGGGTGATGCTATGTTGACCAGTGAGCTGTGATAAGGCAGGGCTTTATCTAGCAAAGACTTATAGACGACCTGGAGCCAGTGGGATTGGCGACGTATATGTAGTGAGGGCCAGCCAACGAGAGCATGCAGGTCGCAGTAGTGGGTAATATATGGGGCTTTGGTGATAAAACGGATGGCACTGTGATAGACTACATCCAGTTTGCTGAGTGGAGTGTTGGGGGCTATTTTGTAAATGACATCGCCGAAGTCAAGGATTGGTAGGATAGTCAGTTTTACGATGGGTATGTTTGGCGGCATGAGTGAAGGAGGCTTTGTTGCGAAATAGGATGCCGATTCTAGATTTGGACTGGAGATTCTTAATGTGAGTCTGGAAGGAGAGTTTCCAGTCTAACCAGACACCTAGGTATTTGTAGTTGTCCACATATTCTAGGTCAGAACCATCCAGAGTAGTGCTGCTAGTCGGGAAGGCAGTTGCGGGCAGCAATCGGTTGAAGAGCATGCACTAAGTTTTACTAGCATTTAAAAGCAGTTGGAGGTCACGGAAGGAGTGTTGTATGGCGTTGAAGCTCGTTTGGAGGTTTATTTGCACAGTGTCCAAAGGAGGGCCAGAAGTATACAGAATGGTGTCGTCTGCATAGAGGTGGATCAGAGAATCACCAACAGCAAGAGCAACATCATTGATATATACAGAGAAAAGTGTCGGCCCGAGAAATGAACCCTGTGGAACCCCCATAGAGACTGCCAGAGGTCCGGACAACAGGCCCTCCGATTTGACACACTGAACTCCATCTGAGAAGTAGTTGGTAATCCAGGCGAGGCAGTCATTTGAGAAGCCAAGGCTATTGAGTCTGTCGATAACACTGCAGTGATTGATAGAGTCGAAAGCCTTGGCCAGGTCGATGAAGACGGCTGCACAGTACTGTCTTTTATTGATGGCGGTTATGATATTGTTTAGGACCTTGAACGTGGCTGAGATGCACCCGAGACCAGCTCAGAAACCTGATTCCATAATGGAGTGGGTACGTTGGGTTTTAGAATTGTTGGTTATCTGTTTATTTACTTGGCTTTCGAAGATTTTAGAAAGGCAGAGCAGGATGGAAAAAGGTCTATAACAGTTTGGGTCTAGAGTGTCTCCCCCTTTGACGAGGGGGATGACCGTGGCAGCTTTCGAATCTTTGGGGATTTCAGATGATACGAAAGAGAGGTTGAACAGGCTAGTAATAGGGTTAACAACAATTTCGGCATATAATTTTAGAAAGAGAGGGTCCAGATTGTCTAGCCCAGCTGATTTGTAGGGATCCAGATTTTGCAGTTCTTTCAGAATATCAGCTGTCTGGTTTTGGGTGAAGGAGAAGCAGGGGGGGGGGGGGCAAGTTGCTGCAGGTGGTGCTGAGATGTTGGCCAGGGTAGGGGAAGCCAGGTTATGAAATTATCGATTATCGTAGATTTATTGGTAGTGACAGTGTTTCCTATCCTCAGTGCAGTGGGCAGCTGGGAGGAGGTGCTCTTACTCTCCATGGACTTTACAGTATCCCAAAACGTTTTGTAATTAGTGCTACAGGAAGCAAATTTCTGTTTGAAAAAGCTAGCCTTAGCTTTCCTAACTGACTGAGTATATTGATTACTGACTTCCCTGAAAAGGTGCATATTGTGGGGGCTATTCGATGTTAATGCAGAACGCCATAGAATGTTTTTGTGCTGGTCAAGGGCAGTCAAGTCTGGAGTGAACCAAGGGCTATATCTGTTCTTAGTTCTGCATTTTTTTAAAGGGGCATGCTTATTTAAGATGGAGAGGAAAGCACTTTTGAAGAGCAACCAGGCATCCTCTACTGACGGGATGAGGTCAATATCCTTCCAGGATACCCAGGCAAGGTTGATTAGAAAGGCCTGCTCGCTGAAGTGTTTTAGGGACCGTTTGACAGTAATGAGGGGTGGTCATTTGACCGCGGACCCATTATGCATGCAAGCAATGAGGCAGTGATTGCTGAGATCCTGGTTGAAGACAGCAGAGGTGTATTTAGAGGGCAGGTTGGTCAGGATGATACTGTTTCTAAGAGGGTGCCCATGGTTATGGGTTTACGGTTGTACCTGGTAGGTTCCTTGATGATTTTGTGTGAGATTGAGGGCATCTAGCTTAGATTGTAGGACAGCCAGGGTGTTAAGCATGTCCCAGGTTGGGTCACCTAACAGTACGAACTCTGAAGATAGATTGGGGGCGATCAATTCACATATGGTGTCCAGGGCACAACTGGGGGCCGAGGGGTCTATAACAAGCGGCAATGGTTAGACTCTTGTTTCTGGGAAGGTGGATTTTTAAAAGTAGAAGCTTGGATTGTTTGGGCACAGACCTGGATAGTATGACAGAACTCTGCAGGCTATCTCTGCAGTAGATTGCAACTCCGCCTCCTTTGGCAGTTCTGTCTTGTCGGAAAATGGCCTTTCTAAGCCAGGATTCAGACACGGCTAGGACATCTGGGTTGTTTGAGTGTGTTAAAGCAGTGAATAAAACAAACTTAGGGAGGAGGCTTCTAATGTTAACATGCATGAAACCAATGCTTTTACAGTTACAGAAGTCAACAATTGAGAGCTCCTGGGGAATGGGAGTGATGCTGGGGGCTGCAGGGCCTGGGTTAACCTCTACATCACCAGAGGAACGAAGGAGGAGTAGGATAAGAGTACGGCTAAAGGCTTAAAGAACTGCTCGTCTAGTGCGCTCGGAACAGAGAGTAAAAGGAGCAGGTTTCTGGGCGCGGAAGAATAGATTCAAGGAATAATGTACAGACAAGGGTATGGTAGGATGTGAGTACAGTGGAGGTAAGCCTAGGCATTGAGTCACGATGAGAGAGGTTTTGTCTCTAGAGGCACCATTTAAGCCAGGTGAGGTCACCGAATGTGTGGGGCGTGGAACATAAGGGCTAGCTCTAGCATATTGAGCAAGGCTGGAGGCTCTATAGTGAAATAAGACAAAAATGACTAACCAAAACAGCAATAGACAAGGCATATTGACATTAGGGAGAGGCATATGTAGCCGAGTGATCATAGGGTCCAGTGAGTAGCTAGGCGAGCTCGATGCACGGCGATTCAGACAGCTAGCAGACCGGGGCTAGCAGCAGGCTAGCAGATGGGCCTCCGGGGGACGTCGCAACGGGAGAGTCTGTTGAAACCCCTTCGGACGGTTACATCGGCAGACCAGTCGTGATGTATCGGCGGGGCTCCGTGTCAGCAGCAAAGGGTCTAGGTCATTTGGCAGAAGAGGTATTGAAGCCCAGGAATTATCTGATGTAATTCTTCGGCTAGCCGGGAGAAGGGCCTAGGTCGAGGCTAGCTCCAGGCTAAGTGGTGTTTGCTTCAGGGCAGAGACGTTAGACAGGAGTAGCCACTTGGATAGCAGCTAGCTAGCTGCGATGATCCGGAACAAAAGTTCAGAGCTTGCGGTAGGAATCCGGAGATGTGGTAGAGAAAAGCAGTCCGATATGCTCTGGGTAGATATCGCGCTGTGCAGGCTGGCAGTGTCACCAGCGAAGCACCCCCACACCGTTACACCTCCACCTCCATGCTTCACAGTGGGAACCACACATGCGGAGATCATCCGTTCACCTACTCTGAGTCCCACAAAGACACTTCAGTTGGAACCAAAAATCTCAAATTTCTACTCATCAGACCAAAGGACAGATTTCCACCAGTCTAATGTCCATGGCTTGTGTTTCTTGGCCCAAGCAAGTCTGTTCTTCTCATTGGTGTCCTTTAGTAGTGGTTTCTTTGCAGCAATTTGACCATGAAGGCCTGATTCACGCCGTCTCCTCTGAACAGTTGATGTTGAGATGTATCTATTACTTAAAAGGATCGGACGCTTTTTTTCAATTTTCTCCAAAAATAACTTACCCAAATCTAACTGCCTGTAGCTCAGGCATTGAAGCAAGATACGCATATTCGTGATACCATTTGAAAGGAAACACTTTGAAGTTTGCGGAAATGTGAAAAGAATGTTGGAGAATATAACACATTAGATTTGGTAAAATAAAATACAAAGAAAAAAATAAACAATGTATTTTAATTTTTTTTGTACCATGATCTTTGAAATACATTCGAAATGCCATAATGTATTATTCCCGCCCAGGCACAATTTAGTAGTAGTGTATGTGCAATGTTTTAGATTGATCCAATGATCCATTGCATTTCTGTTCAAAATGTTGTATCAAGACTGCCCAAATGTGCCTAATTGGTTTATTGATACATTTTCAAGTTCATAACTGTACACTCTCCTCAAACAATGGCATGGTATTATTTCACTGTAATAGTTACTGTAAATTGGACAGTGTAGTTAGATTAAATAGATTTCGCATTTTTGTAGTAACTAGCAAGCTAGCCAACGTTAGCCAGTTATCTTGGGTGCTTGACTGCTTTTGTTAGGTCAAAACTCTCCGATCAACCCTACTTTTAAGTCAGAGCAACCAGTGTGTGCTACGAGAGCAAAACACTCTTAATTTACGAACAGCCAATCTGACATCGCTCTGAGGTTACAGTCGCCCAGAGCACACTCTGGAACTCCAGATAACATTTACGAACACACCCGCAGTATAAACCAGCATTTAGTCCAGAAATTTTTGGTTGTTTAGTACATAGCCTCACATGTGAAAACGTAAAAAGATGGGTGGGGTTAATGCTTAAAAGGGTGTGAACGATCCTGAATGGGTGTAGACAAAGGGGAGCCTCCAGTGGGTACCAAAACATTGAATGGCAATTTTCTCAAAGGTGAGGTTTATCAGCTTTCAAAGCAGAATTGCTTTCCTATTGTTCCCCAAATGTAGTGTATGATATACCATTTTCTAACTCTGTACTTTCATCCAATGTAAAAAATACAATTTAAAATGTTGCTACATAAGACTGAATCGAGCCGGTCACATTTATTTGTAGTATATATCCAGTGTTCACATACATTGTGGGAAATTGGTTCCTGTTTCAGTCATTTCGGTAATGTCTTTGGTCACGTTTGCATGGGTCAAACCCAAACATCCTAGTGATTGGTTGACAATAGAGCTTTCCACAATGCAGGCGATTGCTGCATGATGAAGTTGGTGAAGAGCAACTGCAAAAACTTGCAGTTGACTGCAGTCAAAACTTCATGACCTTTGATCACATGATTTTTGTAAAGTTCATGCAGTTGACACACAATTTTTATCCGCAGACCGCTACACACTTTGAAAGGTTGTGACCAACGATTGTCTGCTCTGAAGGGAAATCTTAATGCTACAGCATGCAATGACACTTCTGTGCTTCCAAATTTGTGACCACAGTTTGGGGAAAGCCATTTCCTGTTTCAGTATGACAATGTCCCCGTGCAGAAATGGTTTGTCGAGATCGGTGTGGGAGAACATGACTGGCCTGCACAAAGATCTGACCTCAACCCCATCGAACACCTTTGGGATGAATTGGAATGCTGACTACGAGCCAGGCCTAATCGCCCAACATCAGTACCTGACCTCACTAATGCTCTTGTGGCTGAATGGAAGTAAGTCCCCGCAGCATTGTTCCAACATCTAGTGGAAATCCTTCCTAGAAGAGTGGAGGCTGTTATAGCAGCAAAGGCGGGACCAACTCCACATTAATGCCCATGATTTTGGTACGAGATGTTCGACGAGCAGGTGTCCACATACTTTTGGCAATGTAGTGTACTTTTGGAATCTACTTCAGGGTTTCCCAAACTCAGTCCTCGGGACCCCAAGGTGTGCACATTTAGTTTTTTGCCCTTGCACTACACAGCTGATTGAAATAATCAACTAATCATCAAGCTTCGATCACTTGAATAAGCTGTGTAGTGTTAGGGCCAAAAACTAAATGTGCACACCATGCGGTCCCGAGGACCGAGTTTGGAAAACGCTGCCCTAAACTCACAGACCTGGGCTGCATCCCAAATGCCACCCTATTCCATATATAGTGCACAACTTTTGACTTGGCTGTCACAGTACTTATTATTATTGGTCTACCTAGTGGCGCAGCGGTCTAAGGCACTGCAGCTCATTGGCTTGAGGCATCACTACAGACACCCTGGTTCGATTCCAGGCTGTATCACAACTGGCCATGATTGGGAGTCCCACATGGTGGTGCACAATTGGCCCAATGTCATCTGTGTTTGGCCGGTGTAGGCAATCATTGTAAAACATAATTTGTTCTTAACTGACTTGCCTGGTTAAATAAAGATGATTTTTTAAAATCATAGATTGAATAACCAAAGTTCATGTCTGATTGAATGACCGTGAGAAAAGTGACACAGTGTTCATTCCACATTCGGAGAGGAACATCATTATGTTGTTCTACGACCTCATGCTAGATGTGTGTCTGTATGAATACATTTCATGAATGTATATAGCATGTTCTCTTCTGTAACCCATCAAACATCTGCACTGCTAATGAGTAGGAGAGATGCACAGGATTGGGGTAAATTTGAGGGTTTAATGATTGGAGTTACAGAAAGTTGAGTGGTTATTGTTGAGTGCAGAATTTCTTTTTAACACTATTTTGAATTACTCATAACAAAATCAATGGTGTACATTTAACTCTGAAAGTGTCAAATGTGCACTATTTTCAGTGAACATATGAGTCCCGCTGAACTGGTGTTAAGATAACACTTAAAAGTGTTAAAGATTTAACTCTGTTGCACCATTCAACTCTTAAAGTGTTCATATGTACTTGACTGTGGTATTTACATAGCTCTACTGTAGAGTAATACGCAACACCTACAGTATTGCATATATATTTATTAGGGATCCCCATCAGCTGCTGCCTAGGCAGAAGCTACTCTTCCTGGAGTCCGAACACATTAAGGCACTTACATCACCAATACATTTGATTTGATCACACATAAAACAAAACATAAAACAGTACATCATATAACATTATTACACCACTACATATCTACAATACAAAATGTATAATACCACAATATACCACAAGTACGTGTGTGTAGAGTGCGTGTGCTAGCATGTGTGTGCGTATGCGTGTCTTTACATGTGTGTGTGTGTGAATCTCTTCACAGTTCCCGCTGTTCCATAAGGTGTATCTTTAAAAAGAAAATCTGATTCTACTGCTTGCATCAGTCACATCCGTCATGTGGAATAGAGTTTCATGTAGTCATGACTCTATGTAGTGCTGTGCACCTCCCATAGTGTGTTCTTGACTTGGGGATTGTGAAGAGACCTCTGGTGTCATGTCTTGTGGGTATGCATGGTTGTCTGAGCTGTGTGCTAGTAGTTCAAACATACACCTCTGTGCATTCAGGATGTCAAGACTTCTACAAAAACAAGTGGTGATGAAGTCAATCTCTCCTCCACTTTGAGCCATGAGAGATTTACTTGCATATTATTAATTTTACCTCCCCGTATACATTTAAGGGCCAGCTGTTCTGCTCTGTTCTGAGACAATAACATTTCCCAGGGTCCCTCTTTGTGGCACTTGACCACATGACTGAACAGTAGTCCAGGTGCGATTAAACTAAGGCCTGTAGGACCTGCCTTGTGGATAGTCTTGTTAAGAAGGCAGAGCTGAGCTTTATTATGGACAGACTTCTCCCCATCTTAGCTACTGTGGTGTCAACATGTTTCGACCACGACAGTTTACAATCCAAGGTTCCTCCAAGCAGTTTAGTCACCTCAACTTGATCAATTTCCACATTATTCATTACAAGATTGAATTAAGGTTTAGGGTTTAGTGAATGATTTGTCCCAAATGAAATGCGTTTAGTTTTGAAATATTTAGGACTAACATATTCCTTGCCACCCATTCTGAAACTAACTTCAGCTCTTTAAGTGTTGCAGTGATTTCACTTGCTGTAGTAGCTGACGTGTATAGTGTTGAGTCATCCGCATACTTAGACACACTGGCTTTACTCAATGACTTGTCATTAGTAAAGATTGGAAAAACTAAGGGGCCTAGACAGCTGCCCTGGGGGAGTTCATGATTCTACCTGGATTATGTTGGAGAGGCTTCCATTAAAGAATGCTCTGTTAGGCAGGTAACTCTTTATCCACAATATAGCAGGGGGTGTAAAGCCACAACACATGTGTTGTCTCCTCCCAAAAATCCTTAAAGTATTTGGCAATGGGTTTTGTGATGAATGAGCCATCTGATTCAATGAATGAGTTTGCCTTTTTGCCCAAAATTCTATTCAAAGTGATACAAAGCTTGTTACTATCATTCTTTAAATCATTTATATTATTTTCATAGTATGTTTTCTTATTTTTACTGAGTTTTAGTCACATTATTTCTCAATTTTCAGTAAGTTTACCAATCGGTTGTGCAGCCAGACTTATTTGCCATTGCTTTTGCCTCATACCTGTCAACCATAATATTATTAAAATCCTCATCAATCCACAGGGATTTAACAGTTTTTACAATACTTTTCTTAATGGGTGCAAGCTTATTAGTAACTGGAATAAGCAATTTCATAAAAGTGTAGCGTCTGGTTGCTCCTCATTATACACCACATACAAATATTATTTACATCATCAACATAGGAATCACTACAAAACGTATTGTATGACCTCTTATACACTATAGTAGGCCCAGTCTTTGGAAATTTGGTTTTCCTAGTAATGGCTACTATATTGTGATTACTAGATCTGATGGATTTGGATACTACTTTAAAGCAAATGTCTGCAGCATCAGTAAAGCTGTGATTGTTACATGTTTGTGATTTTATTCATGTGCTGTTTGTAACTACCCTGGTAGGTTGACTGATAATCTGAACCAGCTTGCAGGCACCGGTTACAGTTTTAAGCATTTTCTTGAGTGGGCAGCGTGAAGAAAGCCAGTCAATATTTAAATAATCTGTCATATGTTACTAGCATGTTATTGTTTTCCTGACCTTGTTTCTTAGGCTACATATGTTACTTTGGGCTGTTTTTAGCAATTTTCTGTGATGCTTGATGCTTGTTTTTATTCCTTTACTGGGAAGCAAGCCGAAGTGGACATGCTCATGTTATTTATGTTTGAGCTGATAGTGGAGGGTGAGCTGCATACAGACTTCCTACTAGGATACACTTCCTCAGTACTAACAGTATATCTCTGGTTCATAGGCACATGATTACTGCATACAATAACTGTAGGATCAACAGAAGCATTCAGGGCAGTTCGAGGGACATTAATTAGGTTACTTACATTGTGTCTGCCAATGCCCCTGGGATAATGTACATTTGCTGCAACATTATGAAAACTCAACGACACAACGTTAGGGATTAACTGAGCTGAGCTTGGGTCATTGATAGGTCGTTGTCTCAATGCAGCCTTGAAATGTGTGGACAGAGTCCAGGAGCCAAGATGATTTGGATATGTAAAACATAACACTTGATTTATAGTAAACTGGACTCACTTTGCTTAGTGCTGCCGGTGTTACACTTTCTCAGTGTAGGAAATTAACACCTGTAGTGTTACAGTACATTGTTTTTGGGTGTTATTTTAACACTGTATGTTGTAAAGCCTCATTTGCATATTTCCCAGGGTGCCTTTTCGAGTGAATTGAAGTTACCACCCACGTACTGTATTTGTTAGTGACAGAGACAAGTTTATTGAATTCTTTCATTTTAAAGTACTTAGGCAAATACTTAGTTAAAAATACTTAAATACTGTCATTATAATTAAACTATGACAATACAATACATATACAGTAAAGCCTTAGTTTGATGGCAGTGTTTTACTGTAATACAGTGGTGGTAGAAAACTCATGGTTTGCAGGCCAAATCAGACTTGGAAGTCATATTATGCTGGCTTGGAAAGTGATGTGTAATTCCTATTGGAATCCAGCCAGAGTTAGGATATCAAACAGTTAGATTTTTTTAAATTCACCTACAACTTGCATTCAGAATAACTGCCAGGGTTAGAAAACTTGATAAGAAACCTAAACCATTTAAACTGGAACAACCATTTCAGTAACGTATTCATTTGGAAACATGTATGTTGTGTAGAATAAGATGAATGAATCAATCAATCAATGTACAGTACTTGCAAAAACACAGATATTAAAAACAATCCTAAAAAATCTACCTGCAGTAGAGCATACTGGGAAACATTACAATGTTGGGCGTGGTTTTTATGGGACTGGGGGTTATCTTACACTAGGGGTTATTTTTTTAAATTCACTCTTACAGAGTGATTTTAACTCCTGAATCAACACTACAAATGTTACACTGTAAAATCAACACTGGACATTTTGTTGTGGTGCAATATTTACCAGACATACATTTTTCATGCTTTGAGGTTATTAGCAAACCAAAGTACAACAAGCAGTCATTCGATTTTCAAAATACTGACATCAAAACACACATGCCGCCAACTGTTTTAGACCTACTTTATTTACTTAAACTCAGCCATATTTCTCAGTCATAATCTGGTGAAAGCAACACTTTTATAGTTTAATAAAACGTTTTTCTGTTGACTGAGATGTCTAACAGAGCTGCCACACAGGTGGCAACATTCCGGTCAAAGAATGGCAATTTGTCCTGGTCGGCTGTCGGCTGAAAATGTTATCAGGATGACCCCAGGGCCAACGAGATACACCATGTCCCGGGTTGATGACAAAATCCTGCCACTATTTAAAATTTGAAATGGTTTCAAAACAAATGTCCTTGTTAAACTTTGACACAAAGTAATATGTGATAAATAGCACAATATGTTTCACCTGAGTATTTGTTATAGTCAAAATAATCCATACATTATCTTTTTTTTTACTCAAAAATTAGTTGTATGAGCTCAGGTCAATGAGGCCTACAGGCCATAAATAGCAATTAGAAGTTCAAAACTTGTAATGTTCACAAGAACTTAAGTTGATAAAAAGATCTTATACAAAATTACGTGATAATATATGTCTTATTATGGACTTATAATCAGCTATAATGGGACGGTCATTTTGGACCAGGAACACATCATTAATTAACATGAAACGTACACACAAAACAGGAGGGGTAATCCCATTCCGACTATAATGAGTCCTCAGTGTAGTTGGCAGGGAACCACAAAGCCTAAGGTGTTTGTTATTTCCCGAGCCCATACTATTTCCGAAACATGTCCCCATGGTGATTACGCTAGTCAAAACTGTTGCATCAACCAAAAATTGGTTTTCAGTTATTTCCTTCCAGCTATTGAATAGTATTGTGTTTGGACGAAGCGGTATTTAAGTACATAAACTATTCAAGTGTTAGCAACACTTGCTGTTAGCTTCCCATTTCCGTCAGTTGAATAATGTGTTCAGTTCATCCAGTGGTATGGTATGATCCAGGTAGACCTTATACCCATTACACTACCCATTACACTCTCTGCCTTTGATGTTAATTTAGACTCTTGGATCAGCGTGTCTCCGCTGAGCCATGGTAATGGATTTTGAGCCAGCGATCAAAGCATCTCCAAGAGTTCTCTCTTTCACCTGCTACAGAAAAATCCTTTGGTGTTTAAACAGTCCATGTTGAACAAACCGCTCAGTCGTATTATAAACTTGGCACTTTCTATTCCTACTCACTCTGGGTTTCATTCTGACTTCAATTAATTGTATTAATTCTGATTGCTGAATTCTCCAAACGAAAAATATGTGACCAGGGCTTTCCTTCTTTTTTGGTGGAAATTAGGGATTTATACTGTTTGCGGCTTATAACTTCTTTCTTAGTACTAAGTATGTGCTTCTTAAGGTGTCCTACTATCCAAAGTCAAGTCACCAAAGGTATTGAGTGATGAGAAAACATTAAAACCTCTAAAAGGAGGGGTTCTACTAAGCTTACATATGGAATTGTTTTTAGATGGTCATACCATGGATTATTCAGCTATTTGATTTTTAATTTTAGAACCCCTTTAGGTATTAAAAAATATATAATACAATTATTTGACAAAATATTGAATTTGGCATTTACTACTATAGACCATAGAAACATATTGAATAACACATTCAAGGCAAAATGAGACTTAAAAAATAAATCGTAAGGCTTAGGAGATGTAAGAAAGATCAGACAATATTCAGTTATTTTTGGACACGTAATTAACCTCATTTTTGTTGGCGCAAAACTACCTCCATACTTCCATTTATTTGTATTGGTTAACTTCAGACGTGTCCTGTAACACCTTCGTGTTTGTGAGTCTCCCCTCTTCCATAGTGTCCATATTAATTTGTATGCCAAACCGTTCAGAAGCTACAGACAATTTCGTGAGAAGAAAGATTTTTGGGATATCTCCGCAGATGCGGAAGGCTAACATAGATGGATGTGGTGGATTAAGACGCAGCCCATTTAAAAAAACTGATATCTCTAGTTTAAACTGACAGATGTTGATGGGGATTTCTTTATTATGTTACTTAGATTGACAAGATTAAAATTCATTGCATTCTTGAGTGACCACCAAACACCTTACGTCAATGCAGATCTTACTCTATACGACAGGTCGCAACCCATAGAATTCCCCTGCTGCCATTCACGGCCCTTTTAATGTATTAATTCTCTCCAGTATGGCATATAGAAAATAATGAAGCAAGCAAAGTGTCTCTCAACCCTGATGCCCATCTAAACAATTTTTTATCCAGTGAGTGGCTTCTTCTAATTAATGACCGTGCCGGGAAGTGGTTGAGATAGCGTGACCTTGGGTTGGTGACCTTTGATTTATTGATGATCAGAGGGCCTGTTGTCTGGATCTCTGGCAGTCTCTATGGGGGTGCCACAGGGTTCAATTCTCGGGCCGACTCTCTTCTCTTCTCATCAGTGATGTCGCTCTTGCTGATGGTAATTTGCTGATCCACCTCTACGCAGACGACACCATTCTGTATACTTCTGGCCCTTCTTTGGACACTGTTAACTAACCTCCAGACGAGCTTCAATGCCATAGAACTCTCCTTCCGTGGCCACCAACTGCTCTTAAATGCAAGTAAAACGAAATGCATGCTCTTCCATCGATCACTGCCTGCACCTGCCCGCCCGTCCAGCATCACTACTCTGGACGGTTCTGACTTAGAATATGTGGACAACTACAAATACCTAGGTGTCTGGCTAGACTGTAAACTCTCCTTCCAGACTCACATTAAGCATCTCCAATCCAAAATTAAATCTAGAGTCGGCTTCCTATTTCGCAACAAAGCATCCTTCACTCATGCTGCCAAACACACCCTCGTAAAACTGACCATCCTCGATTTTGGCGATGTCATTTACAAAATAGCCTCCAACACTCTACTCAGCAAACTGGATGTAGTCTATCACAGTGCCATCCATTTTATCACCAAAGCCCCATATACTACCCACCACTGCGACCTGTAAGTTCTCGTTGGCTGGCCCTCGCTTCATACTCGTCGCCAAACCCACTGGCTCCAGGTCATCTACAAGTCTTTGCTAGGTAAAGCCCCGCCTTATCTCAGCTCACTGGTCACCATAGCAGCACCCACCCCGTAGCACGTGCTCCAGCAGGTATATTTCACTGGTCACCCCCAAAGCCAATTCCTCCTTCGGCCGCCTTTCCTTCCAGTTCTCTGCTGCCAATGACTGGAACAAACTGCAAAAATCACTGAAGCTGGAGTTTCATATCTCCCTCACTAACTTTAATCACCATGAGTCAGAGCAGCTCACAGATCACTGCACCTGTACATAACCCATCTGTAAATAGCCCATCCAACTACCTCATCCCCATACTGTATTTATTTATTAATCTTGCTCCTTTGCACGCCAGTATCTCTACATGCACATTCATATTTTGCACATCTATCACTCCAGTGTTTAATTGCTATATTGAAATTACTTCGCCACCATGGCCTATTTATTGCCTTACCTCTCTTATCTTACCTCATTTGCACACACTGTATATAGACTTTTTCTACTGTATTATTGACTGTATGTTTGTTTATTCCATGTGTAACTCTGTGCTGTTGGATGTGTCGAACTGCTTTGCTTTATCTTGGCCAGGTCGCAGTTGTAAATGAGAACTTGTTCTCAACTAGCCTACCTGGTTAACTAAAGGTGAAAACTTGGGTTCCTTCATGATACACTTATTTATCCATCCTTCTGATGATTATGCATCAATAAATCAAAGGTTAAACTTTGGGAAGTGCCCACATATACAACAGATCTAAAACGGTCACCTCGTGTTTGTCCCAAATGGCACCCTATTCCCTCTGTAGTGCACTACTTTTGACCCCAGATAGGGCTCACCTAGGGCTCTGTTCAAAAGTAGTGCACTATTTGGGTAGCAGGTAGCCTAGTGGTTAGAGCGTTGGACCAGTAACCTAAAGGTTGCTGGATTGAATCCCCAAGCTGACAAGGTAAAAATCTGTTGTTCTACTCCTGAACAAAGCATTTTACCCACTGTTCACTGGTAGGCCGTCATTTTAAATAAGAATTTGTTCTTAACTGACTGCCTAGTTACATAAAAAAGGCAATAGGATGCCATTTGGGACATAGCCTTGATGTGGGAATGGTTTATGGGCTGAAGGAATAAATCCTTCCCTATAAACACACCTTCATTTAATTTCCATAGGATTGAGGGGGATGCATCAATACAGCTAGTATGACTCCCAAAAGGGGAAACGAGCCACATGGATGATATATCCTATGCTGTCAGTCCCACAGTGGTATTACTTGTGTGTGCATACAGTGCAATCGGAAACTATTCAGACCCCTTGACTTTTTCCACATTTTGTTATTCTAAAATTGATTAAATAAAATATTTTCGTCATCAATCTACATAATGATGAAAAATAGTTATTTTTGCAAATTTATACCATTTCGACTCGAAATTGAGCTCAGGTGCATCCTGTTTCCATTGATCATCATTGGGATGTTTGTAGAACTTTATTGGATTTCACCTGTGGTAAAATCAATTGATTGGACATGATTTGGAAATGCACACACCTGTCTATATAAGGTCCCACAGCTGACAATGCATGTCAGAGAAAAACCTAAGCTATGAGGTTGAAGGAATTGTCTGTAGTGCTCCGAGACAGGATTGTGTTGAGGCACAGATCTGGGGAAGGGTACCAAAAAATGTCTGCAGCTTCGAATGTCCCCAAGAACACAGTGGCCTCTGACATTCTTAAATGGAAGAAGTTTGGAACCACCAAGACTTCCTAGAGCTGGCCACCCGCAAAAACTGAGCAATCGAGGAAGAAGGGCCCTGGTCAGGGAGGTGACCAAGAACCCAATGGTCACTCTGACAGAGCTCCAGACTTCCTCTGTGGAAATGGGAGAACCTTCCATAAAGACAACCATCTCTGCAGCACTCTACCAGTCAAGCTTTTATTGTAGAATGGCCAGACGGCCACTCCTCAGTAACAAGCACATGACAGCCCCTTGGAGTTTGCCAAAAGGTACCTAGAGGACTCTCAGACCATGAGAAACAAGATTCTCCAGTCTGATGAAACCAAGATTGAACTCTTTGGCCTGAATGCCAAGCGTCACATCTGGAAGAAACCTGTCACAGACAGATCCTTGATGAAAATCTAAACCCTAAGCACACAGCCAAGACAAAAGCAGGAGCTGCTTCGGGACATGTCTCTGAATATCCTAGAGTGGCCCAGCCGATCCCGGACTTGAACCCGATCGAACATCTCTGGAGAGACTTGAAAATAGCTGTGCAGCGACGCTACCTATCCAACCTGACAGAGCTTGAGAGAATCTGCATAGAAAAATGTCAGAAACTCCCCAAATACTTGTGTGCCAAGCTTGTTGTGTCATACCCAAGAAGACCCGAGGTTGTAAGTACTGCCAAAGGTGCAACAACAAAGTACTGAGTAAATGGTTTGAATACTTATGTAAATGTAATATATTTTTTTAAATATACATTTGCAAAAATGTCTAAAAACCTGTTTTTGCTTTGTCTTTATGGGGTAGTGTCTTTAGATTGATGAGGGAAAAAACAATTTAAAACATTTTAGAATAAGGCTGTAACGTAGCAAAATGTGGAAAAAGTCAAGAGGTCTGAATACTATCCGAATGCACTGTATGTTCATACTTGTGTGTGCTCACTTTCCAGTTTGTTTTGTACTGCATTATGTGTACACTGTAAACCCCAATGTGCTGTCATTACTCAAAACCTTTGAGGAAACGTATTGCACTTAATATATCTGAGTTCAATAGTGGGTCAAGATTTGAGTTGTAATGCCCGCACTAAGCCACGCCTCCAATATAATTTCCCATTGCGTTTTGCCTTTTATTGCATTGTAGAGTTACAACCCATGACTGTATTTGTTAGTGACGGAGAGATGATTGTTGAATCCATCACATGTAATTCCTGTGAGAGTCTAGGCAAATATTGTCATTATAACTCTTTATGGCAATACATTACATATCTCATGTGGGCTCCCGAGTGGCCCAGCAGTCTAAGGAACTGCATCTCAGTGCAAGAGTTGTCACTACAGTCCCTGCATCAATTCCACCTTGTATCACATCTTGCTGGGATTGGGAGTCCCGTAGGGCGACGCACAATTGGCCCACAATTGGCCCAGAGTCATCTGGTTTTGGCCGGGGTATGCCGTCATTGTAAATAAGAACCTACTCTTCATGGTGTACAATTAAGGCAGTTCATACAATTAAAACAAAAATACAATACATTCACAGATTTCACAACACACTGTGTGCCCTCAGGCCCCTACTCCACCACTACACCATATCTACAGTACAAAATCCATGTGTACGTGTGTATGGTGCGTATCTTTATGTGTGTGTATGTTATTGTGTGTGTGTGTGTATGCATGTGTCTGTGTCTATGTGTGTGTTGTTTCACATTCCCCGCTGTTCCAAAATGTGTATTTGTATCTGTTTTTTAAATCTAATTGCTTGCATCAGTTACTTGATATGGAATATAGTTCCATGTAGGCATGGCTATGTAGTACTGTGCAACCTCCCATAGTCTGTTCTGGACTTGGGGACTGTGAAGAGACCTCTTGTGGCATGTCTTGTGGGGTATGCATCAGTGTCCAAGCTGTGCATCTGTAGTTCAAACAGACAGCTCAGTGCATTCCACATGTCAATACCTCTCATAAATACAAGTAGTGATGAAGTCAATCTCTCCTCCACTTTGAGCCATGATTGACATGCATATCAAACTGGAACAACAATTTCAGTAACAAGTGAAAAAAATCTAACTAAATTATTTAATTAGTTTTGAAAAGGTATGTTATTTATATTTGTGTATCATAAGATGAATAAACCAATCACTCAAGATACATGCAAAAACAAAGATATTAAAAACAATATAAAAAAATCTACCTGCAGTAGAGCATGCTGGCTAAAAAGTTATTTTGTTATCTTGAAAAATTCAAGACTTCTCATTTAGTTTTGAGTCCTGGCTTACTGTACATAACCATTGCTAACAATACAGCCAGCCTATGTGGTTCACACCCAGGGTAAGACACGGGTTTAAAATGTCATAGTAAAGCATCGTAATTGGCAAAGCTCAAATCTGTTTGGCTGGAGGTCTTCTGTGTCACTGCCAGTCTGATGTCACTCATCCCACTTAGAAGGTCTTGACATTTCAATAACTTCCCTCTGCCTTACAGCCACTTCAAGTTCGTCAATTTGAGATGCTGGCCTGCCTGTTTCATAGATCATTGTAGAGGCACTTCTGAGACTTTATACCAATGAGAAATGTGGGTTAAAATATGGAAAAACTGGCAGCACTTTATTTCATTAAAGTGACTGACCAAACGACCTCTAGTTTTCATTCATAGACAGAGTGAGAGGGAGAGAGAGAGAACAAGAGAGAGAGATAGAGAGAGAGGGGGGGGGGGAGAAAGAGCGAGCGAGAGAGAGAGGGTGAGAGAGAGATTGACAGTAACTAAAAGCATGGCAAATGTTATTGGCTTAATATGAAACATGGCTTAACATGTCAAAAGATCAAATAGGCTTTACAGTGACATGACACTCAACATTCCAATGACAATTGATGGGTCGCATTAGACATACATCTGACACTTTGATACATATCAACAATTTTCTGTAGTACTGACTTTTTGCTTTCTCTCAGTGCTGGGGAATGATTGTTCTTGGTAGCTGGTAGAGAGCTATTTGTTATACTGCTCTAACTTTCTCTCTCTCTCTCTGCTTCCACCAGTCAGCCCAAAATGGAACACTCTTACTATTCATCATGTGCTACTCAATTATGAATTTTTGAAAACTTGAACATGCTGCAGTAATATGTTTCTGAAGGATGTTGGGGAGAGAGAAGGCTGGATGTGGCAAGCCAGGCTCCGTACCAAATGACATCATATTCCCTATATAGTGCACTACTTTTGACCAGGGTTCATAAATAGGGTGCCATTTGGGATGGAGTCCTAGAGTCACTCCAGTTTGTTAATGGAATGCAGAGGAAAATAAAAAAGGCCTATTCAAAGATGAATGGAATGCTTTTGTTTCCTGACTATTTCTTTGCAGCTTTCTAATCATCAGGCTAATGCATTAAGTGGTAAACTATATGGGCTTATAACAAAGTAAACTGTCAATACAATGTTCACAATTTCATATTTTTTGCTTGCTGTTATAATCAATAGCTTGAGCACAAGTATTTCTAATCAAACAACATGTTCCTCTTTAGCTGCAAATGGTAGTTTCATGCAGTGCAATTCACAATTATCAAAATGATTTAACGGTATCAATTGAATGTTGCTAACAATGAGAACATAACAATTTTATAAACACCAATTAAGGCCAGCGGGTCTGTGACTAATAATGCATTTAAATGGGGATAAATCAAGATATTTACAGGACTTTTAGCTCATTATGTATTTTTTGACAGCACAACATGTGGTTAAATAATCAACACAGATTTCCCATTCACCGCACAGTGAAACGATGTCCCCACGTAGGCTTAGCTAATAACAATACATCATCTGAAGGCTATGGGGCTCCAAACTAAATTACTGAGGCTTTCTTTGTCTAGCTTGGCACCTTAGTCTAGAATGACACCATATTCTCTATATACTGTAGCACACTACTTTTGACCAGAGCCCAAAGTGAAAAGGGTTCCATTTGGGACACACCGAAAGCTGTGCATGCCTTTGATGTATCTGATATAATATCCTAGCTACTATGAGGTCTTACTTGCTTTATAGCTCTCTAATTCCTAACATTAGATCCTGCAGATAAGTGTATGTACCGGCAATGGGAGGGTGTCCTTCATCTACAGCTAGACGAATGTTGCTCCAGTTACAACGCCACTCGTTTGTTGTGCCATGAGATGTGTATAAGTCCTCTTGTGCTGACACTGTAGTCTTGTCTGAGTCCACCACCAACACATTGGGCACCACATGCACGATCAAGAGTCCATATGATGCAATATTTACTATTGCAGAGCCTTGAAGAGTAATTATCTCAAAGAGCAGAAACTTGTAATCTTGGAGAAAAATCCCTTTCTTTTGTATAATCGCACAATGATTCTCACATGTCAATGCCATGGGTATTTTTGTACTGAGTTCGGCAAAACATATGTAAGCTATTATTTTGTGATGAGACTAACAAGTGCTTCTACTTCTACTTCTTCTTGGTTACCTGAGCTGGTCTCAGTAATATGGTGCTGACAGACATGGGAGCTCTGCTTCTAGTTGCTAATGAACTTTGTATTATTTTGTTTTTTTGTGTGTTATTTCTTACATTATTAGCCCAGAAAATGTTTTGGTTTGTTATGCATACAGCCGGAAATAACTTTTGGATGTCAGAGTGGCGGTAACTCACCAGCATTACAACCAGGAACACGACTTTCCCGAATTGGATCCTTTGTTTCTACCCCCCAGGGCAATTGAACTTATCACAGAGGCTGCTCCAAGACATCGCCGGCGAAGAAGAGGTATTCGGAGTTGTCACAACTTCAGCCGAAGTCGGCCCCTCTCCTTGTTTGGGTGGTGTTCGGCAGTCGACGTCACCGGCTTTCTAGTCACCACCGATCCATGTTTCATTTTCGTTTTGTTTTGTCTGTATTACACACACCTGGTTTCAATTCCCATATCATGTTCCTTATTTAACCCTCTGGCATACCTTTCTGTTCTGTCCGTGATTGTTGGTGTCTTAGTGGTTCGTGTAGGTGTTATTCTGTCTGTATTTTCCTTATTGGAATATTGCTTGCCTTTTTTGTGAGTAAACTCAGTTGTTTTGCTCAAACCTGTGTCCTGCTCCTGACTCCGCTACATCTCTGCACCCAACCGCTGACAGGAGTGGACATCTAGTCTGACTCAGTAGGAGTGAACAGCATCCACCGCTTCCAAGTATATTACTCCCTAATGTTCGGTCTCTGGACAATAAAGTAGTAGAGCTTAGGGCAAGGATCTCCTTCCAGAGAGACATCAGGGACTGTAACATACACTGTTTCACAGAATCATCTCTCCGGATATACTGTCCCCGTCCATACAGCCAGCTGGGTTCTCAGTACATCACGCAGACAGGAATAAAGAACTCTCCGGGAAGAAGAAAGGCTACCATGAGTACTTAATCATGTATGTTTCATGATTAACTGCTTATGGTGTGATTGTAATAATGCACAGAAACTCAAGTCCTTTGTTCTAGAATACCTCACAATCAAATGCCGACTGTATAATCTCCCAAGAGAATTCTCTTCGGTTATAGTCACAGCCGTGTATATTCCTCCTCAAGCCGATACCACGACGGCCCGCAAGGAGCTTCACTGGAGTTTGTGCGAACTAGAAACCACATATCCTGAGGACACATTTATTGTAGCTGGGGATTTTAACAAAGCAAATTTGAGGATAGCGCTACTGAAGTTCTATCAACACATTGACTGTAGTACTCGCACTGCTAAAATGCTCAATCACTGCTACTCCCCCTTCCGGGATGCCTATAAGGCCCTCCCCCGCCCTCTCTTCAGCAAATCAGATCACGACTCCATTTTGCTCCTCCATTCCTATAGGCAGAAACTCAAACAGGAAGTACCCGTGCTAAGGTCTATTCAACGCTGGTCTGACCAAATTGGAATCCATGCTTCAAGATTATTTTGATCACACAAACTGGGATATGTTCCGGATAGCCTCTGAGAATGACATTGACGTATACACGGACACAGTGACTGAGTTCATCAGAAAGTGTACATGCGATGATGTTCCCACTGTGACTATTCAAACCTTCCTTGAACCAGAAACTGTGGATAGACGCCAGCATTCGCACAAAACTGAAAGCGCGAACCACTACATTTAACCAGGAGAAGGTGACTGTGAATATGGTTGAATACAAACAGTGTAGTTATTCCCTCCGTAAGGCAATCATTCAGTAAAAACATCAGAACAGAGACAAAGTGGAGTCACAATTCAGTCTCTCCCTATCCCCGCCTGCTGTCCCCACTTCAAGATGTCCACCATTGTTCCTGTACCCAAGAAAGCAAGGTTAACTGAACTAAATGACTATTGCCCCTTAGCACTCACTTCTGTCATCGTGAAGTGATTTGAGACACCCTAGACCCACTTATCTGACACCCTAGACCCACTTCACTTTGCATACCACCCCAATAGATCCACAGACGATGCAATCACCATCGCACTGCACATTGCCATATCCCATCTGGACAAGAGGAATAGTTATGTAAGAATGCTGTTCATTGACTACAGCTCAGCCTTAAACACCATTGTACCCTCCAAGCTCATCATTAAGCTTGGGGCGCTGGGTCAGAATCCTGCCCCGTTCAACTGGGTCCTGGACTTCCTGACGGGCCGCCCCCAGATGGTGAAGGTAGGAAACAACACCTCCACTTTGCTGATCCTCAATACAGGGGCCCCACAAGGGCGCGTGCTCAGCCCCCTCCTGTACTTCCTGTTCATCCATTACTGCGTGGCAACGCAGGCCTCCAACTCAACCATCATGTTTGCAGACGACACAACAGTAGTAGGCCTGATTACCAACAATGACAAGACAGCCTACAGGGAGGAGGTGAGGACCCTGGCAGAGTGGTACCAGGAAAATAACCTTTCCCTCAACGTCAACAAAACAAAGGAGCTGATTCTGGACTTAAGGAAACAGCAGAGAGAGCAAGCCCATATCCACAGCTTGAATTTTCTCTACGTACACATCACCTACAATCTAAAATGGTTCACCCTCACAGACAGTGTGGTGAAGAACAACACCTCTTCAATGTCAGGAGGCTGAAGAAATTTGGCTGGCCCCTAAGACCTTCACAAACTTTTCCAGATGCACAATTGAGAGCATCCTGTCAGGCTGTATCACCGCCTGGTACGGCAACTGCACCTCCTGCAACCGCAGGGCTCTCCAGAGGGTGATGCGGTCTGCCCTATGCATCACCGGGGGGACAATGTCTATCCTTCAGGACAAATACAACACCCAATGCCACAGGAAGGCCAAAAAGATAATCAAGGACATTAACCAACCGAGCCATGGCCTGTTCACCCCTCTACCATCCAGAAGGCGAGGTCAGTCGAGGTGCATCAGATCTCGAACAAGAGACTGAAAAACAGCTTCTATCTGAAGGCCGTCGGACAGCCATCACCAGCCGGGTACCACCCGGTTAAACAACCCTGCCCCTTAGAGGCTGCTGCCCTAAATACAATAACATGGAATCACTGATCACTGATCACTTTAATAATGGAACACTAGTCACTTCAATAATGTTTTCATAGAGCTTTACTCATTACATGTCTATATACTGCATTCTATTCTACTGTATACAAAGACATGGAATCAAATCAAATTTTATTTGTCACATGTGCCGAATACAACACCTTACAGTGAGATGCTTAAAACAACCAACAATGTTGTTTTAAGGGAATACCAACAAAAAAAAGTAAGAGATAAGAAAAACAAATAATAAAGATCAGCAGTAAATAACAATAGTGGGGCTAAATACAGGGGGTACCGGTTCAGAGTCAATGTGCGGGGGGCACCGGTGGGGGCACCGGTGTCTAGGTAGTTGAGGTAATTATGGATATGCAGGTAGGGTTATTAAAGTGGCTATGCATAGATGATAACAGAGAGTAGCAGCAGTGTAGGGGGGTGCAAATAGTCTGGGTAGCCATTTGTTTAGCTGTTCAGGAGTCTTATGGCTTGGGGGTAGAAGCTGTTTTGAAGCCTCTTGGACCTAGACTTGGCGCTCCGGTACCGCTTGCCATGAGGTAGCAGAGAGAACAGTCTATGACTAGGGTGGCTGGAGTCTTTGACAATTTTTAGGGCCTTCCTCTGACATCACCTAGCATAGAGGTCCTGGAAGGCAGGAAGCTTGGCCCTGGTGATGTACTGGGCCGTACACACTACCTTCTCTAGTGCCTTACGGTCGGAGAACGAGCAGTTTCCATACCAGGCAGGGATGCAACCCATCAGGATGCTCTCGATGGTGCAGCTGTAAAACCTTTTGAGGATCTGAGGACCCATGCCAAATCTTTTCAGTCTCCTGAGGGGGAATAGGTTTTGTCGTGCCCTCTTCACAACTGTCTTGGTGTGCATGGACCATGTTAGTTTGATGGTGATGTGGACACCAAGGAATATGAAGGTCTCAACCTGCTCCACTACAGCCCAATCGATGAGAATGGGGGAGTGCTCAGTCCTCCTTTTCTTGTAGTCCACAATCATCTCCTTTGTCTTGATCATGTTGAGGAAGAGGTTGTTGTCCTTGCACCACATGGCCAGGTCTCTGACCTCCTCCCTATATGCTGTCTCATCATTGTCGGTGATCTGGCCTACCACTGGTGTGTCATCAGAAAACGTAATGATGGTGTTGGAGTTGTGCCTGGAAGTCAGTCATGAGTGAACAGGGAGTAGAGCAGGGGACTGGGCACGCACCCCTGAGGGTTGTTGAGGATCAGTGTTGCGGATGTGTTGTTATCTACCCTTACCACCTGGGGATGGCCGGTCAGGAAGTCCAGGATCCAGTTGCAGAGGGAGATGTTTAGTCCCAGGGTCCTTAGCTTAGTGATATGCTTTAAGGGAACTATTGTGTTGAACGCTGAGCTGTAGTCAATGAATAGCATTCTCACATAGATGTTCCTTTTGTCCTGGTGGGAAAAGGCAGTGTGGAGTGCAATAGAGATTGCACTCCACACTGGATCTGTTGGTGGAGTATACAAATTGAAGTGGGTCTAGGGATTGTGGGATAATGGTGTTGATGTGAACCATGACCAGCCTTTCAAAGCATTTCATGGCTACAGACGTGAGTGCTTCATAGTCATTTAGGCATGTTACCTTAGTGTTCTTGGCCACAGGGACTATGGTGGTCTGCTTGAAACATGTTGGTATTACAGACTCAGACAGGGAGAGGTTGGAAATGTCAATGAAGACACATGCCAGTTGGTCAGCGCATGCTCGGAGTACACATCCTGGTAATCTGTCTGGCCCTGCGGCCTTGTGAATGTTGACCTGTTTAGAGGTCTTACTCACATCGGCTGCGGAGAGCGTGATCACACAGTCAATTGGAACAGCTGATGCTCTCATGTATGTTTCAGTGTTACTTACCTCAAAGTGAGCATAGAAGTAATGTAGCGCGACTGTTAGGCTCGTGTCACTGGGCAGCTACCGGCTGTACTTCTCTTTGTAGTCTGTAATAGTTTGCAAGCCCTTCCACATCCGATGAGCATCGGAGCCGGTTGATGTACGATTTGATCTTTGTCCTGTATTGATGCTTTGCCTGTTTGATGTTTCGCAGGAAGGCATAGCGGGATTTTTTATAAGCTTCCGGGTTAGAGTCACGCTCCTTGAAAGCGTCGGCTCTACTCTTTAGCTCAGTGGGAATGTTGCCTGTAATCCATGGCTTCTGGTTGGGGTATGTACGTACAGTCACTGTGGGGACAACGTCCTCAATGCACTTATTGATGAAACCAGTCACTGATGTGGTGTACTCCTCAATGCCATCGGAAGAATCCCAGAACATATTCCAGTCTGTGCTTGCAAAACAGTCCTGTAGTTTAGCTTCTGCTTCATCTGACCACTTTTTATAGACCGAGCCACTGCTGCTTCCTGCTTTCATTTTTGCTTATAAGCAGGAATCAGGAGGATAGAGTTACTGTCAGATTTGCCAAATGGAGGGCGAGGGATAGCTTTGTACCCGTCTCTGTGTGTGGAGTAAAGGTGGTCTACAATTTTTTCCCTCTGGTTACACATTTAATCACCATAGCAGCACCCACCCGTAGCACACGCTCCAGCAGTTATATTTCACTGGTCATCCCCAAAGCCAACGCTTCCTTTGGCTGCCTTTCCTTCCAGTTCTCTGCTGCCAATGACTGGAACGAATTGCAAAAATCACTGAAGCTGGAGTATTATATCGCCCTCTCTAACTTTAAGCATCAGCTGTCAGAGCAGCTTACCGATCACTGTACCTGTACACATCCAATCTGTAAATAGCACACCCCACACGTCATGTTTTGCCTACCTCCCTACTCTTCTACATTTGCACACACTGTACACAGATTTTTCTATTGTGTTATTGACTATGTTTGTCTATGTGTAACTCTGTGTTGTTGTTTTTGTCGCACTGCTTTGCTTTATCTTGGCCAGGTCGCAGTTGTAAATGAGAACTTGTCCTAAACGGGCCTACCTGGTTAAATAAAGGTGAAATACAATAAAATAAAAAACAGACACGGTGGTTGGAACAAAACATCTCAAATGTGCATTCATCAGACCAAAGGACAGATATCCACCTGTCTAATGACCATTGCTCATGTTTCTTGGCCCAAGCAAGTTTCTTATTATTATTGGTCTCCTTTAGTATATGTTTCTTTACAGTATTTCGAACATGAAATCCTGATTCACGCAGTCTCCTCTGAACAGTTGATGTTGAGATGTGTCTGTTACTTGAACTCTGTGAAGCATTTATTTGGGCTGCAATTTCTGAGGGTGTTAACAGTAATGGACTTATCCTCTGCAGTAGAGGTAACTCTGGGTCTTAATTTCCTGTGGCGGTCCTCATGAGAGCCAGTTTCATCATAGCGCTTGATGATTTTTACGACTGCACTTGAAGAAACGTTCAAAGTTCAGGAAATTTTCCGGTTTAACTGACCTTCATGTCTTAAAGTAATGATGGACTGTCATTTCTCTTTGAATATTTGAGCTGTTCTTGTTATAATATGGACTTGGTCTTTACCAAACAGGGCTATTTTCAGTACACCAACCCTACAAACGCATTAAGAAGGAAATAAATTCCACAAATTAACTTAACAAGCCACACCTGTTAATTGAAATGCATTCGAGGTGACTACCTCATTAAGTTTTTTGAAAGAATGCCAAGAGTGCGCAAAGCTGTCATCAAGGCAAAGGGTGGCTACTTTGAAGAATCTCAAATATATAATAGATTTTGATTTGTTTAACACTTTTTTGGTTACTACATGATTACATATATGTTATTTCATAGGTTTGATGTTTTCACGATTATTCTACAATGTAGAAAGTAGTAAAAATAAAGAAAAACCCTGGAATGAGTAGGTGTGCCCAGACTTTTGACTGTGTAACGGCTGTTTGAAGAGTGGACCAAGGTGCAGCATTTAAAGTGTTCATGATTTAATCCAAAAAAACTATCGAACAAAAACAACAAACAGGAGAACGAAAGCGAACAGTTCTGTCAGAAAAAACAAAAAAGCTAAACAGAAAATAACTACCCACAAATCACAGGTGGGAAAAGGCTACCTAAGTATGGTTCTCAATCAGAGACAACGATAGACAGCTGCCTCTGATTGAGAACCACACCCGGCCAAACACATAGAAAACATCGAACAAAAACATAGAATGCCCACACCAAATCACGCCCTGACCAAACCAAAATAGAGACATAAAAAAGGAACTAAGGTCAGGGCGTGACAGACTGGTACTGTGCATCTAAGCTTAGTTATATAAACTTATTAGTCTGTGCAAAATAATGAGTGACAAGGTAGCAATTCATATGCTCTTTACCTCATTTATGAAGTTAAAACATTGTATACTTCAATATCCATTTATTGGAGAAACTCTTACAACAAACCTCTGAGAAAATATTGGCATGTGATCTCTGCTTTAAAAGTATCATGAATAGCTGATGGCTACGTGAGTGCATAGAAAAGCTTGCTTCCATTTACAGCAATCAGTTCAATGCAAAATCTGCAATTTTGAATCACTTGATGATTACTGTTGTGGCAGTACTTGTCCAAGGGGCATCAGCAAACTATGTATAGTTGTCTGTCAGCATTTGATTTGCATAGTACTCTATGAGGATTTCCCTCTCTCATGCTCAAACTCCTGTCACTTCAGGTTGGTGAATATATGATACACACAAAAAAAAGTTTCTTAAATGGTTCTTTCTCAGCTCGGTTCCTTGGAGAACTCTTGAACGAGAAAGAACCTTTGAGTTAAGTGTGTGGTTTTTGACATTTCATTTACGGTGCTTCAGAATTCCAAACGTTTATTGAAATGTATGGAAGCCTGCTCATGTGTCCCTTTCATAGAACACAAACAAATTGGCCAGCGTTAACTAGTGTTGATTTTTCAGTGTAACATGTCTAATGTTCATTAAAAAAAATATTAATACTGTAAAAAGTTAAATTAACCCTCAGTGATGTAAAAAAACAAAATAAATAAAACAGTGTTGATGCTTAACCCCCACAAAGACATGATAACTAATCCGGATTTGTAAATTAGGTAGCTATCTAGCATTCCGGGGCTTTGTCTGATAATCCAAACTAACATGCCTGTTCTCATAAAAGTTTGAAAGATGGTACTTTTCTACTGCAAATATAGCTATGGCTCTGGCTGCAAATAGAAACATGTATCATTAAGCATTCAGCAACATACACAGCGGGATGTACCCCCCCACTCAAGACTGATACTATTTCTACGGTAACATGTATTTACATGATGTGATGAAACGTTGAAACTAAGATGCATGCTACTTTCATAGCAACTTTCATAGTGTTTTATGAAAAACATTCTAAACACTGGCTCTTGCTATCTTGACATAATTTATTTGACAGAGAAATATCAGCTACATAGGATAGCCAGCTGCAGCTATCACCCAGCTATGCTAGCTAGCTGCTGTCATCTTGGCTAAACACAAGGTCAATGCAGGCTTTAGCCTACACATAAAACTGAATTAGCTTACCATTTTGAGATGGCGAGTCAGTCTTCAATTCCAAGCTGCTTTCAATCACCGACCTCAAATAGACACCATACTTACAA
This sequence comes from Salvelinus namaycush, assembly GCF_016432855.1. NCBI lineage: Eukaryota > Metazoa > Chordata > Actinopteri > Salmoniformes > Salmonidae > Salvelinus > Salvelinus namaycush. Next base: position 9,468,313 of record NC_052339.1, read on the forward strand.
ATATAGTTAGGATTTTGTATGTTATTTCACCTGGACGGTAGAGTAGGGAACTCTGGCCATGTCTAGACCTGACAGTTCATGCAACTTTAGTATTCTGTTCACAGAGTTCTGTTCATGGAATTACGAACGCATAATGCATCTACACCTACATTTAAATGTGTCTACCGTGTCCACATTGTGTCCGGATTCCTTATCCCCGTGCCATATTCAAATGCAGTATGCATTCTACAAAGGGTGGAATAGGCTAAATATGATAACAACACAAAAACAACTGACAGCAGTAGCTAACTAGCCAGCTAACCTCTGTAGCTAGCAAGCAACGCTAAAGGGATTGCAAACGGGTTAGCACAACTCTGGATGCAATCGGTAGCCTGATTGCATCCAGACTGAGGATAAATCTGCACACAATGGATCCCTGACCACATTCTGAACTGGTCAGCCAGATCTGAATACAATCAGACAACAAAGCAACGTTTGTGCCTCTAGACCCGTCTTTTCAAAGCCATCTTCGTATTCTGATAGCAGAAAGTGTAAGTGTCAAGTATAGAGATGAGCTCAGGGACTCGAGGATATGAGGTCGAGCCTTGTTGAAGATGTACTATTTAAAAAATGGTTTAAACCACATTTTCTGCACTGTTCAAATAATTTGTTGTAATTAATGTAGTATAAGCTTCTATCTTAAGCATCCTAAAGAATGCCACAGAACCCATCTTTCTAAAATACTAGCCTTGTGTTCCAACTGATTATAGGACACAAATGCCAAACATTTACCGCTGTGCCACAAAGTTTTGATGTCAACAATTGAGACAAAATAAACTCTATCTGATAATTACAGCTGGTTATTATTGCTGACCAGCATATTCCAATAATATGAATTGTGAACTGTTTTTCTGCACCAGCTGGTGAAAGTTCCAATGCCTTCAGAAAGCTTTGGTTTCTCATCACTACTTCAAAGTGTTATATTTGTAAGTCACTGGAATGAATGCAGAACCATGTCTTTGTCACTAGCAAACACAATCATGGGTGGTACTGGTAACTCAAAAATTCACCTGGGAAATATGCAAATAAGGTGTAAAACCATACAGTAGGGCTATTCAATTCTGATTCTGGAGGCTCTAAACATTTCTGGTTTGGGATTTTTGTATGGTTCTTCAAATAAACATCCCATTTATGGTTGTTGGGAGACCCCAAAAATGGTTCCCCCATGATATCGCTATCAAGAACCTTATTTGGTTACAATTTGCACCTTTATTTTTAAGAGTGTACTACATGTTTGAGGATTTGGAAAACTGAATTTCAAGGGAATCCATTTGAACATAAATGGAATGATATATTCTTGATCCATCCACTACTTATGTCAAAGCAGGAGTGTTGGCCCACATGTGAATTTATATTTCAAATGGGATTTACCCAAAGGTAGTTTACCAATCAGCCACCAACTCATTTTCAATAAAATCAAAACCTTCACATTTGTTTTTTTTCTTCCTGCGTTCATTCATTAATTATAATGGATTTCAACACAGGTAAAGTAGATGCAAATTACTGATCCACAAAACTTCAGAACATGTTTTCATCTCACAGCACCAGCACATTTCCTAATATGAAGATATATGTTTTGATGAATGTCGAGAACCGAAACGCATCTGTGAAAGAGCCGTTCATTTGGCTCCCTGGTTTGCATACTGCGACTACTGCTTTTTGAGCTTCACTAACATTTAGCCATATATGGGTTAAAGCACTAAACAGCTTAAAGTCAGTGAGAATGTGTCCAGAGTAGAGCTTTCACAGTTATTATCCCTTCAATGATTCATGATTCATCTTTAGAGCACTTTCAAAAAGCAAATCTAAAAACTACATTCCATTATTGATTACAGCGTTACAGTCATTGATCCAGAAATGTCATTAAGCTGCTATTCCAAGATAAGAGCCTATTACTCACAGACACACATTATTCTTCCAAGTTCAGGGTTGCAGGGAGGTCTGCTGAAAACTTAATGAAAGAAATAGTAAACATTCTCCACCTGGATTTGTAGATTGCCACAGATGATTTGATCAAATGTCCCTGTAGATATACTAGGTATACTGAAGAAATCAATAACTCTCCTCCAGTAATGTGAAGTCATTTATATAGAGTTATACCACAGCATTGTTTAGTACTCGTTTCTGATTGGCTAGAAGGGCATTCTAGAATGGACATCAAAACCAGATAACAGGACAGTTGGAAAAGATGTCGAGACAGTTGGAAAAGATACCGGGACACCTTGCAACCATGATGCAATATGGTCCTATACATCCAGACGGTACTTGCTACAATATTACAGAAAAGTAAAGCAACTACTACGCTAACTGAAATTGGATACATTGTAAACCACAGGTCCAATGAGGAACAAACATAGATAGCTAGCATTGATTCGTTTTTTCTGGGACATGTTTTTTTGCAGCTTCTGATGACCTAACATGGTGAGTGATGAATATGAATTTCTCTGGTCCCTACTTTTGCAGGCATGACGCAAGTGGTGCTATGTTGTTAAATCCTCCCACATGTTTCTAGTTTGACCAGCTGTTTTCAGCAACTGGTATCTTTTTATTTGGTGGTCATATTGGCAGGTTTGCTATCAACAAACTATTTAGCTAGCTTCGAGCCTAGTGTTTGATATGCTATACGTTCTCTTCATAATGAACAGTGTTGAGTAGCTATGCCAGGAAAAGTAGGGCATTATCAACTACCGCACGGCAAGTGGTACCGGAGCACCAAGTCTAGGACCAAAAGGCTCCTTAACAGCTTCTACTCCCAAGTGATAAGACTGCTGAACTAAAGTTGGCACCCAGACTATTTACATTGACCCCCCCTTTGTTTTTACACTGCTGCTACTCGGCGCTCAAGGGAATATGATAGTTCTCCTAGTAGCATGTGGGGATATTCATAGACAGTTTGATTTCATTGTAGATCATCTAGTTTGATCATCTCATACATTCTCAAAACTGTACTCTGGGGACAATCCAGTCAGAGAAAGTTCACACAAAGCACTGAAACATTCATATCGGCTGCATTTTCACATTTGTGTGTTACCACAAATGTATTATGTATTGTTGGGGGATGAAGTTGAGTAGTAAGACAAGGTGTGGAGGTTTAAAATAGGGGTATCCAAAAATACTTGATGTTCAAGATTTATATACTTGAGCACTTGAGCTTTGTCATGGGTCCTCTTCCAAAAATCTTAAAGATGAAGTTCAGGATATTACAAAGAATATTACACACATGTGCAAATGAAGTAAGGAGGTAAGGCAATAAATAGGCCATAGTGGCGAAGTAATTACAATTTAGCAACTAACACTGGAGTGATAGATGTGCAGATGAGGATGTGCAAGTAGAAATACTGGTGTGAAAAAGATCAGAAAAACAAAAACAAATATGGGGATGAGGTAGGTAGTTGGTTGGATGGGCTATTTACAGATGGGCTGTGTACAGCTGCAGCGATCGGTTAACTGCTCTGACAGCTGATGCATTAAGTTAGTGAGGGAGATATAAGACTCCAACTTCAGTGATTTTTGCAGTTTGTTCCAGTAATTGGCAGCAGAGAACTGGAAAGAAAGGCTATTAGGTAATTATTATAACCACTCTAAGGTGCATTGTTGATCAGTGTCACGTTCCTGACCTGTTTTCCTTTGTCATGTATTTGTTTTAGTTGGTCAGGGCGTGAGGTGGGTGGGTTGGTCTAGGTTTGATTTTCTATGTTGGGATTTTGTGTTCGGCCTGGTATGAATCTCAATCAGAGACAGCTGTCAATCGTTGTCCCTGATTGAGAATCATACTAAGGCAGCCAGGGTTTCACTTGTGTTTTGTGGGTGTTTGTTCCTGTGTCAGTGTTTGGGCCACACAGGACTGTTTCGGGTTAGTCACGTTTGTTGGTTTTTGTATTTTGTAGTGTTTGTTGTTTTTCCATTAAATAATGAATACTTACCAATCCGCATCTTGGTCCGATTGTCACGATCGTCTTCTTGAGAGAGAGTGGACCAAGGCGCAGCGGGTGATGAATACATAACGATTTATTTCAAACAGACGAAACACTGACGAAACACTAGAACAAACTACAAAACAATAAACGAAGGCAACAGACCTGAAACAAACGAACTTACATATAGACGAAGAACGCAAGAACAGGAACAGACTACCTAAAACGAACGAACAAAACGAAACAGTCCCATGTGGATTACACAGACACAGGAACAATCACCCACAAACAAACAGTGAGAACAACCTACCTTAATATGACTCTCAATCAGAGGAAACGCCAAACACCTGCCTCTAATTGAGAGCCATACCAGGCAACCCATTAACCCAACATAGAAAACACATAACATAGACTACCCACCCAAACTCACGCCCTGACCAATTAAACACATACCAAACAACAGAAAACAGGTCAGGAACGTGACAGAACCCCCCCCTCAAGGTGCGAAATCCGGGCGCACGCCTAAAACTCAAGGGGAGGGTCTGGGTGGGCATCTGTCCGCGGTGGCGGCTCCGGCGGTGGACGAGGACACCACTCCACCACTGTCTTTGTCCACCTCCTTAGCGTCCCTTGAGTGGCGACCCTCGCCCCCGACCATGGTCCAGGAACCTTCACCAACGCCCCTCTACAATGGAGGAGACAACTCAGGACAGAGAGGTAGTTCAGGACAAAGAGGTAGCTAAGGACAGAGAGGTAGCTCAGGACAGAGAGGTAGCTTAGGACAGAGGGACAACTCTGGACTAGTGGCAGCTCCGGACTGAGTGGCAGCTCATGACTGGAAGGCAGCTCATGACTGGAGGGCAGCTCATGACTGGAGGGCAGCTCATGACTGGAGGGCAGCTCATGACTGGAGGGCCGCTCATGACTGGAGGGCAGCTCATGACTGGAGGGCAGCTCATGACTGGAGGGCAGCTCATGACTGTAGGGCAGCTCATGACTGTAGGGCAGCTCATGACTGGAGGGCAGCTCATGACTGGAGGGCAGCTCATGACTGGAGGGCAGCTCATGACTGGAGGGCAGCTCCTGACTGGCTGGCGTCTCTGGCAGCTCCTGACTGGCTGGCGTCTCTGGCAGCTCCTGACTGGCTGGCGTCTCTGGCAGCTCCTGACTGGCTGGCGTCTCTGGCAGCTCCTGACTGGCTGGCGTCTCTGGCAGCTCCTGACTGACGGACGGCTCTAGCGGCTCCTGACTGACGGACGGCTCTAATGGCTCGGGACAGACGGGCGGCTCTAATGGCTCGTGGCAGACGGATGACTCAGATGGCGCTGGGCAGACAGATGGCTCAGATGGCGCTAGGCAGACAGATGGCTCAGACGGCGCTGGGCAGACGGATGGCTCAGATGGCGCTGGGCAGACGGATGGCTCAGATGGCGCTGGGCAGACGGATGGCTCAGACGGCGCTGGGCAGACGAGCAGTGCAGGCGGCGTTGAGCAGACGAGCAGCGCAGGCAGTTCAGACGGCGCTGGGCAGGCAGGCAGCTCAGACGGCGCTGGACAGACGAGCAGTGCAGGCGGCGTTGGGCAGACAGCCGACTCTGACCTGCTGAGGCGCACAGTAGGCCTGGTGCGTGGTGCCGGAACTGGTGGTACCGGACTGGAGACACGCACCTCAAGGCTAGTGCGGGGAGCAGGAACAGGGCACACTGGACTCTCGATGCGCACTATAGGCCTGGTGCGTGGTACCGGAACTGGAGGTACCGGGCTGAGGGCACGCACCTCAGGGCGAGTGCGGGGAGAAGGAACAGTGCGTACAGGGCTCTGTAGACGCACAGGAGGCTTGATGCGTGGTGCCGAAACTGGAGGCACTGAGCTTGAGACACGCACCACAGGGAGAGTGCGTGGAGGAGGAACAGGGCTCTGGAGACGCACTGGAAGCCTGGTGCGTGGTGTAGGCACTGGTAGTACTGAGCTGGGGCGGGAAGGTGGCGCCGGATATACCGGACCGTGCAAGCGTACTGGCTCCTTTGAGCACTGAGCCTGCCCAACCTTACCTGGTTGCATGCTCCCCGTAGCCCGTCCAGTGCGGGGAGGTGGAATAACCCGCACTGGGCTGTGTTGGCGAACCGGGGACACCATGCGTAAGGCTGGTGCCATGTACACCGGCCCGAGGAGACGTACTGGAGGCCAGATATGTTGAGCCGGCTTCATGGCACTTGGCTCAATGCTCACTCTAGCCCGGCTAGTACGGGGAGGTGGAATAACCCGCACCGGGCTATGAACACGTACAGGAGACACCATGCGCTCTACTGCGTAACACGGTGTCTGCCCATACTCTCGCTCTCCACGGTAAGCCCGGGAAGTTGGCGCAGGTCTCCTACCTGACTTCGCCACACTACCCTTTAGCCCCCCCCCAAGAAATTTTTGGGTTGTACTTGCGGGCTTCCAGCCTTGCTTCCGTGCTGCCTCCTCATATCGTCGCCTCTCCGCTTTAGATGCCTCCAGCTCCGCCTTGGGACGGCGACACTCCTCTGGCTCTGCCCAGGGTCCTTCTCCGTCCAGAATCTCTTCCCATGTCCATTCCTCCTTGACCCACTGCTGCTGTCGCTGCTGTCCGTTAACCCGCTGCTTGATCCGGGTTTGGTGGGTGATTCTGTCACGATCGTCTTCTTGAGAGAGAGTGGACCAAGGCGCAGCGGGTGATGAATACATAACGATTTATTTCAAACAGACGAAACACTGACGAAACACTAGAACAAACTACAAAACAATAAACGAAGGCAACAGACCTGAAACAAACGAACTTACATATAGACGAAGGACGCAAGAACAGGAACAGACTACCTAAAACGAACGAACAAAACGAAACAGTCCCATGTGGATTACACAGACACAGGAACAATCACCCACAAACAAACAGTGAGAACAACCTACCTTAATATGACTCTCAATCAGAGGAAACGCCAAACACCTGCCTCTAATTGAGAGCCATACCAGGCAACCCATTAACCCAACATAGAAAACACATAACATAGACTACCCACCCAAACTCACGCCCTGACCAATTAAACACATACCAAACAACAGAAAACAGGTCAGGAACGTGACACCGATCCATGCTCCTCCTCGTCTGAGGAGGAGAACGACTACGACAGCCGTTACAGAAACACCCACCAAAACAGGACCAAGCGGAGTGGAGAAGGAAGGCAAGAACAACAGCAATGGGGAAAAGAGGAATGGACTTGGGAGGAAATCCTAGACGGGAAAGGACCCTGGGCAGAGCCAGAGGAGTGTCGCCGCCCCAAAGAGGGCGTCGTACTGGTCAGACACCGTGTTATGCGGTGGAGCGCACGGTGTCCCCAGTACGCGTACTTAGCCCAGTGCGGGCTATTCCACCTTGCCGCACTGGGAGGGCTAGGTTGGGCATCGAGCCGGGTGCCATGAAGCCGGCCCAACATATCTGGCCTCCAGTACGTCTCCTCGGGCCGGCGTACATGGCACCAGCCTTACAGGTGGTGTCCCCGGTTCGCCTGCATAGCCCAGTGCGGGCTATTCCACCTCGCCGCACTGGCAGGGCTACGGGGACCATTCAACCTGGTAGGGTTGGGGAGGCTCGGTGCTCAAGAGCGCGTGTCCTCCTTCACGGTCCGGTATATCCGGCACCACCTTCCCACCCCAGCCCAGTACCATCAGTGCCAACACCACGCACCAGGCTTCCAGTGCGTTTCCAGAGCCCTGTTCCTCCTCCACGCACTCTCCCTGTGGTGCGTGTCTCCAGCCCAGTGCCTCCAGTTCCGGCACCACGCACCAGGCCTACTGTGCGCCTCAGCAGGTCAGAGTCGGCCGTCTGCCCAACGCCGCCTGCGCTGCTTGCCTGCTCAGCGCTGCCTGAACTGTTTGCCTGCCCAGCGTGGTCTGAACTGTCTGCCTGCCCAGCGCTGCCCGTCTGTCCCGAGCCGTCAGAGCTGCCCGTCTGTTCAGAGCTGCCCGTCTGTCCCGAGCCTTCAGAGCCGTCCAGCCAGGACCAGCCAGAGCCGTCCAGCTAGGACCAGCCAGAGCCGTCCAGCCAGGACCAACCAGAGCCGTCCAGCCAGGACCAACCAGAGCCGTCCAGCCAGGACCAGCCAGAGCCGTCCAGCAAGGACCAGCCAGAGCCGTCCAGCCAGGACCAGCCAGAGCCTTCCGCCAGCCAGGATCCGCCAGAGCCTTCCGCCAGCCAGGATCCGCCAGAGCCAGCCAGCCAGGATCCGCCAGAGCCTTCCGCCAGCCAGGATCCGCCAGAGCCTTCCGCCAGCCAGGATCCGCCAGAGCCTTCCGCCAGCCAGGATCCGCCAGAGCCTTCCGCCAGCCAGGATCCGCCAGAGCCTTCCGCCAGCCAGGATCCGCCAGAGCCAGCCAGCCAGGATCCGCCCCTCAGTCAGGTGCTACCCCTCAGTCTGTTACTGCCCTTTGGAATAGTGGGATTGACATGGAGGGTGAATATTGGGAGGAGGCCACGGAAGCGGGGGTTGACTATGGTGGGGTGGGGACCACGACCAGCGCCAGAGTGGACAGACGCCCACCCAGACCCTCCCCTAGACTTTGTGCTGGTGCGCCCGGAGTTCGCACCTTAAGGGGGGGGTTCTGTCACGTTCCTGACCTGTTTTCCTTTGTCATGTATTTGTTTTAGTTGGTCAGGGCGTGAGGTGGGTGGGTTGGTCTAGGTTTGATTTTCTATGTTGGGATTTTGTGTTCGGCCTGGTATGATTCTCAATCAGAGACAGCTGTCAATCGTTGTCCCTGATTGAGAATCATACTAAGGCAGCCAGGGTTTCACTTGTGTTTTGTGGGTGTTTGTTCCTGTGTCAGTGTTTGGGCCACACAGGACTGTTTCGGGTTAGTCACGTTTGTTGGTTTTTGTATTTTGTAGTGTTTGTTGTTTTTCCATTAAATAATGAATACTTACCAATCCGCATCTTGGTCCGATCCATGCTCCTCCTCGTCTGAGGAGGAGAACGACTACGACAGCCGTTACAATCAGTGCGTTTGAATGCCACTGGAGGGTGAATGCCAAACTACTGTTTGTGATACTATGGTGCTGCAATATCTCTGTCAGAAGTGTCAGAACTTTGCCCATCTTTGTCCCCAGATGCCCCTGCAAGGCTAAAACAATTATGACCCAAATCTCAAAAGAACAAAATATTAGCTTGAACAAATAGTTTGTCTGAATGCATTCAGTGGATGACTTACTGTGTAGTTCTAGGTTATAACTGTTCCAGAGAAAACTGCCCATTTTGGAACTTCAATTCGAGGCTGCAGAAACCTTTAGTTCACCACCACTACACAGTAAAAAGGCCAGTGTTACCTAGTCTTGCTTTGTCAGTGTAACATTTCTAGTGTTGATTCAGATGTTAAACAACTCTGTAAGTGTTAAATTAACACTCACTGGTGTAGAGTTTAGTGTAATTGTGTCAGTTTTACTCTTTGGAAAGTAAAACATTCCATGAAAACCTCGCCCATCATTATCATATTTCCCAGCAGGCTTTACTGCAAGTATATTTTTCGGATTGTTATAAAAAATCAGTGTTTTTAGAATTAAGTATGTTACTTAGTTTAGTCTGTTAGTTTAGTCTTATTAGTTGCACCTGTCGATTCCACCTCCTGGCCCTCCTGCTCCAATCCCCATGGAGTTAGGGGGGGCCGCATCGAGGGGGACCGGAGGAGGAGGCTCCTCCTGCACCGGGTGTGATCGGAGAGGACACTCTGCCGATCGGTGCTGGAGGAGCTCGTCTGGGAGTCGGGATGGCAGGCAGAGCACTCCTCGTTCACCCCAGGTGAGTCAGCACCAGACTCACCCTGAGCTTCCTGTCGGCCATATGTTTTTGCTAATTTCTTTTTCTGGTTTTTCTCCCTCTCTACAGCATAAGGCGCTAGTCGATTCAGGCGCAGCTGGGAACTTTATGGATCGTGGGCTCGCGTTAAGGCTAGGGATTCCCCTGGTGTGGTTAGACCAACCTTTCCCCGTGCACGCCATAGATAGCCGACCATTAGGGTCAGGGCTGGTCAGGGAGGCCACGGTTCCACTGGACATGGTAACGCAGGGGAATTATAAGGAGCGGATTAGTCTCTTCCTTATTGATTCACCTGCATTTCCAGTGGTGCTGGGAATTCCCTGGCTGGCTCATCACAATCCGGTGATTTCATGGAGACAGGGGGCTCTTCGAGGGTGGTCAGAGGAGTGTTCAGGCAGGTGCATAGGAGTTTCCATCGGTGCGACAAAGGTGGAGAGTCCAGACCAGGTTTCCACTGTGCGCATTCCCTCTGAATGTGCCGATTTGGCTATCGCCTTCTGTAAGAAGAAGGCGACCCAATTACCACCCCATCGACGAGGGGACTGCGCGATAAACCTCCTGGAGAACACTGCACTTCCAAGGAGTCACGTGTATCCGTTGTCCCAGGAGGAGACAGTGGCTATGGAGACATACGTCACTGAATCTCTGGGACAGGGGTACATTCGGCCCTCCACGTCACCCGTCTCCTCGAGCTTCTTTTTTGTGAAGAAGAAGGAGGGAGGTCTGCGTCCATGCATTGATTATAGAGGTCTAAATTCCATCACAGTGGGGTTTATTTACCCGCTACCTCTCATCGCCACGGCGGTGGAATCATTTCACGGGGCGTGTTTCTTCACAAAACTGGACCTTAGGAGTGCGTATAATCTGGTGCGTATCCGGGGGGGAGATGAGTGGAAGACCGCATTTAGTACTTTTTTTCCGAAGAAGCTCGGTCCGACGTGGGGGACCGGGAGTTGCTAGCTGTAGTCAAGGCTCTGAAGGTATGGAGACATTGGCTTGAGGGGGGTAAGCACCCTTTCCTCATCTGGACTGACCATCGTAATCTCGAGTATATCCGGGGAGCGAGGAGATTGAATCCGCGTCAGGCTAGGTGGGCCATGTTCTTTACCCGTTTCCATTTCACGATTTCATATCGGCAAGGCTCCCAAAATACGAAGGCCGATGCACTGTCCCGCCTCTATGATACCGAGGAGTGGTCCATCGAGCCGACTCCCATTCTCCCAGCTTCATGTCTGATGGCACCGGTGGTATGGGAGGTGGACATGGAAATCGAGCAGGCGTCACGGTTGGAACCTGCACGCCCTCAGTGTCCAGCAGGGGTTCAGTACGTGCCGCTTGGTGTCTGTGATAAGTTGATTCGATGGGCAAATACACTACCCTCCTCGGGTCATCCTGGCATCGAGAGGACAGTGCGGAGTCTTAGGGGGAGGTACTGGTGGCCCACGTTGGCTAAGGACGTGAGGTTTTATGTCTCCTCCTGCTCGGTGTGCGCTCAGAGCAAGGCTCCTCGACACCTGCCTAGAGGGAAGTTACAGCCCCACTTGTCAGTGGATTTTCTCACCGACCTTCCCCCGTCTCAGGGAAGTACCACGATCCTGGTCGTTGTGGATCGGTTTTCTACGTCCTGCCTTCTCATCCCGTTGCCCGGTCTCCCTACGGCCCTGCAGACTGCGGAGGCTCTGTTTACCCATGTCCTCCGGCACTACGGGTGCCTGAGGACATCGTTTCTGATCGGGGTCCCCAGTTCACGTCCTGAGTTTGGATGGCGTTCATGGAATGGCTGGGGGTCTCGGTCAGCCTGACCTCGGGTTTCCACCCCGAGAGTAATGGGCAGGTGGAGAGAGTAAACCAGGATGTGGGTAGGTTTCTGCGGTCGTACTGCCGGGACCGGCCTGGTGAGTGGGCGAGGTAAGTCCCATGGTCGGAGCTCGCTCAGAACTCCCTTCGCCACTCCTCTACTAACATGTCTCCGTTCCAGTGCATGTTGGGCTACCAGCCGGTCCTGGCTCCATGGCATCAGAGCCAGACCGAGGCTCCTGCGGTGGAGGAATGGGTGCAGCGCTCGAAGGACACCTGGAGAGCCGTCCAGGAATCTTTAAAACAGGCTAGTGAACGGCAGAAGAAGAGCGCTGACCAGCACCGCAGTGAGGCCCCCGTGTTCACACCGGGGGACCGGGTCTGGCTCTCGACCCGAAACCTGGTTACAGACGTGTCCCATGGAGCAACCAACATATTAAAATAACACAGAATTATATATTTTCCTTAAAACATTATTTGAATAAGTAAATTCATAGAAGATATAGTCTGGACAAATATATGATTGTTAGTTATTTTGGTGACGTTGCTACAGACGCGAACCAGTTGTTAAAATGTTTGCATAGTTGTTCTAGACATGTTGGTTGTTCAGCAACAAAACCAACGCATACGCAACTATGGGGCAAAACAGATGGGGTTGGTTTAGACTGTTGACATGGAAACTACATTTAGTCTCAATGTTTATTGAAAACATAAATACATTTACAGTTGTTGGTTAGCTAGCTAGCAAATGTTTGCCATTTTAGCATTGACATGATATCATTTAAAACACCTCAAAACAAGACATGGTATCAAAAACAAAATACAACGAGCTGAAACAAGCCAACTACGATTCCCCACAAGGCAGCTTCTTGTCACTGTTGCTAGCTATCTGACCATTCTGAATCAAAGCAATGCACACCTTCCGGCCACATCGATGTGCGCTCATCATTTTGGTGAGTTGTCAGCCAACCCATCTATGCAAAATGAATGGTCGTTCATTCTAAACAAAATGGTTGCTATGCAAGCTGGATAACATTCTTGTCATTTGCTAGCTAGCTAGACAACTCCAGATAACTCAGTCACTTCCAACATTTCACCGGGAATGACAGTACACTAGCATCATTTTTTTTTTCTATTGGCATTTACATCGATGTATCCATGATAATGACATTGATGCGTGATATCGCCTGACCCAGATCAAGTTGTCTTATCTTGACCGGGAAGCATCCCTATGGTACAGAAAATTAAATTAAAAAGTGAAACATCATTTCCGAGGTCAGACACGCAGACAGCGAGGCGTATATTAACCCCTGATGTACCAAACCAAATGCTCGGCTAGAAGCAGGGGGAAAGAATGTGCTCATTAAGAATGTGACGGAAATAGCTTCCCGAGTGGCTCATTGGTCTAAGGCACTGCATCGCAGTGTTGCGGTGTCACTACAGCCTGGGGTTCGATCCGTGTCATAACTGCTCGTGACCTTGAGTCCGGGTTAGGGGAGAGTTTGGCCCGTGGGGCTTTACTTAGCTCATTGCACAATAGTGACTTCTTGTGGCGGGCTGGGCGCCTGCAGGCTGACTTTGGTTATCAGTTGAACTGTGTTTCCTCTGACACATTGGTGCAGCTGGCTTCCGGGTTAAGAAACAAGGCTTGGCGGGTCATGTTTTGGAAGAGGCATGACTCGACCTTCGCCTCTTCTGAGCCCATTGGGGAGTTGCAGTGATGAGACAAGATCACCAAATTTGGGAGAAAGGGGGGTAACAAATAAGAACGTGCAATAAGCTCACGGCACAGCTAGCTCATGACTAACAGCTAGCCACAGCTAGCTCATGGCTAACTACCAGGAAGTTTGAAAAGACAGTCTGAGTGGGCAAGGAGTGTATAATCATGAGCTTTCCTTGACTGACAGCTTTTTGAAATGCCTATGTCAAGCAACTTGGATGCAGTGAGCAGTGTTGTAGTAAAATCATCTCAATCAAATTTGGTGATATACACGGCAACTCAAACAAGATTGATATTGCATCAATAATTGATTGATTGATTGATTGAAATACATAGATATATATAAAGGAAACTAAAATGTAAATGCAACATGCAACATGCAACAATTTTGCTGAGTTACAGTTCATATGAGGAAATCAGTCAATTGAAATGAATTCATTAGGCCCTAATTGATGGATTTCACATGACTGGAAATATAAATATGCATCTGTTGGTTACATATACCTTAAAAGAAATGGGCCTCACAATAGGCCCCAGATCTCGTCGCAGTACTTTTGTGCATTTAAATGGCCAATCGATAAAATTAAATTGTGTTCGTTGTCAGTAATTTATGCCTGCCCATACTGTAATCGCACCACCACCATGGGTCACGCTGTTCACAACGTTAACATCAGCAAACTGTTCACTCACATGATGCCATACACATGGTCTGAAGTTGTGAGGACGGTTGGACGAACTGCCAAATTGTCTAAAACGACGTTGGAGGTGGCTAATAGTAGGAAATTAACATTAAATGTTCGTCCAACATCTCTGTTGGACACTCCTGCAGTCAGCATGCCAATTGCATGCTCCCTCAAAACTTTAGACATCTGTGGCATTGTGTTGTGACAAAACTGCACATTTTAGCGTGGCCTTTAATTGTCACCAGCAAAAGGTGCAGCTGTGTAATGATCATGCGCTTTAATCAGCTTTTTGATATGCCTCACCTGTCAGGTGGATGGATTATCTTGGCAATGGAGAAATACTCACTAACAGGGATGTAAACTGATTTGTGAATACAATTTGAGAGAAATAAGCTTTTTGTCCTTATGGAAAATCTCTGGGATCTTTTAGTTCAGCTTATGAAACATGCGACCACTACTTTACATGTTGAGTTTAAATGCTTGTTCAGTATATATCTATATATATATACAGTGCATTGGGAAAGTATTCAGACCCCTTCATTTTTCCCACGATATGTTACGCAACATCCTTATTCTAAAAATGATTAAATATTTGTTTTACCTCATCAATCTACATACCATACCCCATAATAACAAAGCGAAAACAGGTTTAGAGAATTTTTTGCAAATGTATTAAATAAAAAAACAGAAACTTATTTACATAACTATTCAGACCCTTTGCTATGAGACTCGGAATTGAGCTCAGGTGAATCCTGTTTCCATTGTTCATCCTTGAAATGTTTCTACAACATGATTGGAATCCACCTGTGGTAAATTCAATTGATTGGAAATGAATTGGAAAGACACACACCTGTCTACAGTATATAAGGTCCCACAGCTGGCAGTGCATGTCAGAGCAAAAACCAAGCCATGAGTTTGAAGGAATTGTCCGTGGAGCGCTGAGACAGGACTGTGTCGATGCACAGATCAGGGGAAGGGTACCAACATTTTTTTTGCATCATTGAAGGTCCCCAAGAACACAGTGGCCTCCATCATGCTTAAATGGAAGAAGTTTGGAACCACCAAGACTCTTCCTAGAGCTGGCCACCCAGCCAAACTGAGCAATTAGGGGAAAAGTGCCTTGGTCAGGGTGGTGACCAAGAACCCGATGGTCACCCTGACACAGCTCCAGAGTTCCTCTGTGGAGATGGGAGAACCTTCCAGAATGACAACCATCTCTGCAGCACTCCACAAATTAGGCCTTTATGGTAGAGTGGCCAAACCGAAGCCACTCCTCAGTAACAGGCACATGACAGCCGGCTTGGAGTTTGCCAAAAGGCACTTAAAGACTCTCAGACCATGAGAAACAAGATTCTCTGGTCTGATGAATCCAAGATTAAACTCTTTAGCCTGAATGCCAAGCGTCAAGTCTGGAGGAAACCTGGCACCAACCCTAAAGCATGGTGGTGGCAGCATAATGCTGTGGAGATGTTTTTCAGCGGCAGGGACTGCGAGACTAGTCAGGATCGAGGAAAAGATGAAAGGAGCAAATTTCAGAGAGAGTCTTGATGAAAACCTGCTCCAGAATCTCTGAATGTCCTTGAGTGGCCCAGCCAGAGCCCGGACATGAACATGATCGAACATCTCTGGAGAGACCTGAAAATAGCTGTGCAGCAACGCTCCCCATTCAACCTGACAGAGCTTGAGAGGATCTGTAGAGAAGAATGTGAAAAACTCCCCAAATACAGGTGTGCCAAGCTTGTAGAGTCATACCTTAGAAGTCTCAGGTGTGGAATCAGGTGTGTAGTGGTAATGTAAAAACACTATATCTTCCTCCACTGTTCATATCCCACATAAGGCCTATAGTTTTGGCCTAGTTATCCTCAACATTGTGTTTTTAAAGTGTTGGCTCATGGGCCACATCAGACCTGCAAGTCAGAATAAGACTGTTTATGAAGTGGTTATTAATTCCTATCAGAAACCAGGCAGTTGATAGCCAACAATTTGAACATTTTAGAAGAAAAACAGGACAGACAAGACTACTTAAAATGTCTAAACTGAAACGACCATCTCAGTAACGGGTGCAATAAATCCAAAGCCTTACAGATTTGATTAGTTTAGAAAATGTTTAGGTATGTATCTTTGTATAGTATAAGATCAATAAATCAATTAGCTTGCAGAAACATAAATATGAAAACAAACTATTCTAAAATTCTATCTGCAACAAAGCATTCTGGGAAAAAGTATAATGTGGCTCCTCCCATGTCGTTTTTACTTAGAGTTAACGGAAATTATCTCAGTCGAATAACAACAACATCATGCAGTGATTCAAATAACACTTTATTCACCTCACGTGGTGTCAATGTTTGTCCCACTGGTGTTAACCCCACTATAATCAACACTCAGAACACTCACAACACTTTTTACCTTCACTCCGAGATTTTAACACTTGCAAATGTACCCTGTGTAAAGGTGTAAGCATCTCTTCAGTCAGTCAGTCAGACAGACAGACAGACAGACAGACAGACAGACAGACAGACAGACAGACAGACAGACAGACAGACAGACAGACAGACAGACAGACAGACAGACAGACAGACAGACAGACAGACAGACAGACAGACAGACACTTGCAAAAGAATGCCAGCATGGCCGTTAACCCAAGCCATCATTTCAGTGCTAAATGCCAAGCGGTAAGTTGATGGTAACCTTCTCTTAAATATGACTGGAATAAATATGATGCCTGTCAGAGAATTGAGCCAACTTTGTAATAACACTTCTGTGACTTCTCTGTTTCATTCCAGAAGGAAATGGTGTCTAGTAATACTCATCTTTCTAGGAAGTTCCCTGTGTAATATGTGCACTTTGAAGTCCAGTCATCAACCAGAACATTTACTGAAAATGTATCCCCTATTCATATTAACTAAATGCACTCTCTTAATATTAACCACAGGAGGCCCGTTACTTAAATTGCCATTACCAGCTCCATAAAATGTATGTTAGCATTATACTAATGTTTTAGATATCCTCAAAGGGGATGAGGAAGAGGCGGCATGTCAAAGCATTGGGGATTTTTATTTGAGATTATACCATTAGCATAACTTTGAGAAGAAAAAATATTGCATACTTGAAGGTCATGGTAGAGTAAGTCATTTAATTAAACTTGCTATACATAAAATCCTTAGTGAACTTTTTAAAAACTGTTATGCAAGTACGAGTTTAATTATTACCAGAGTGCCTTTGACTGCCTATTTCTGCTTCCGCTATTCCTTTGTGATTCTCCTATAACTCGCACCCCAAACCACATCCTCCTAAATTTAAAGACATTGTTCACTGCTTGAAAAAGTTGTTCATGTTCATTTTAAGATCGACAGCATTATTTGGCTGCCCAGTCTAACCTAACCGATTATGTGCCAACACATAACAACACAAAGGTTTAAGCCAAGCCCATTATTATAAAATTGGTCATTAGATGAAAGGAGACCTCTGTTTAGAGGGATAATTTATCGTTTTAAAACGCTGACTCACTAGCTCAGAAAATCCTACAATGGATAATAGGGATTAGATGAACAAATCGAATGAAGTTGGAGCAATTTGTTCATCAAAGGCAATTGACAAATGAAAAGGTCAGTGGATTCATATGCAGGTATTTGATTGGAAGAAAGTTATACTACACCTAATAGAGTGCGATACAGGGACCTGGGGAAGAGGACTTCTGACACGAACATTTGACCAGGAACATATTCTGCTTTGAAGGTAGTGAAGGAACAAACACATCAAATTGAAATAAAGATCCAGGATTTAGTGATGATTGTTCAACTTTCTGTGATAATCTCTTGAGAGTTTGTTTTGAGATAATGGTTTGCCAGAGGCTTCATTATTTTCACATAGATCCTTTCCTTGATGACTAACTTTTCTTTTACCTTTTGCTCAAATCATGTGTACCTCATGTGTAAGCATGTGTATTTGACAGTTTCCCAATCACATGGAAAGTCAATTTTAGCACCTTCAGATCCATTAACGGATGCACATGACATGTTGCTCTTTGATTATCATGAGGTCTGCCATTTTTTCCTAAAGTATCTACTCTATAACCCAATGAATGTTGATCATGGGGGTGTATGGGCTCAGGAAAACAAATATTGGCAGTACCTCCATCACAATATAAAGGAAGGGCAGGAATTTAAAAGCCCAAGACAAAATATGTGGAATGTAAGCTCCGCTGACTTGGACCCAAGTCAGATATTGATTTGTGTGGTGGCACAGTGAAAATTGCTGAGTACTCCTAAATCCAT
Organism: Salvelinus namaycush; assembly: GCF_016432855.1. Classification (NCBI taxonomy): domain Eukaryota; kingdom Metazoa; phylum Chordata; class Actinopteri; order Salmoniformes; family Salmonidae; genus Salvelinus; species Salvelinus namaycush. Next base: position 9,486,568 of record NC_052339.1, read on the forward strand.
ACTGTGGAATTTTCCAAGACATAGGCTTCCATTATTTAATTATCACTTCCTGGATTGGGATCAGCTCTCCAGCAGCGCTCTGACAGCCTCCCCTTGAATAGGACCTGCCAGAGGAAGCAAGGACTGTAATTTGCAACTTCCACTTTCTCTCATTTCCGCATAGCTGGTTCACCCTGAAAGCACAGTCGATTCAATCCTTCTGCTGTGAAGAATGCAGTACCATTTCACCATGAGTAATGGCGCTGGTAATGGGATTGATCACCAGAAGAGAGTATAAAGTATAAGAAAATGCCCATGTATGAAACGTCCATATTCGGGCAATAAATTCAGAGGTTATACGAACAGCCTTCTTCATCACAGCAACAGAGGTCACAGCAACAGAGAGGCATATTATGTAAAGATTTGTGTACCTGGATTTCAATAGTGCTGTGGTTCTACCATGTCTAAGTATAGGAACTTTATAATAACACTTCTTTATGCCGAACTTCCAAGTCAATAATAATTGTCTAAAATCTATAATTTCTTAACATTTTCAATACGTACTTATAGTTGTTTTGCGAAACGTCTCCAGCCATGAAAACTTGAAACGACCCTGTGATGGACAAGAAGCCCGCAATTGCTTGCATTAATCTAAACTGGCAGCAGCTTGAAAATAATTGCCTTTCAAAAAACAAAAGGGGTATAATGTCACGCCCTGACCTTAGAGAGCCTTTGTATGTCTCTATTTGGTTTGGTCAGGGTGTGATTTGGGGTGGGTATTCTATGTTCTTTAGTTCTATTTATTTGTATTTCTATGTTTTGGCCGGGTAGGGTTCTCAATCAGGGACATCTGTCTATCGTTGTCTCTGATTGAGAACCAAACTTAGGTAGCCCTTTTTCCCAACTGTCTTTGTGGGAGGTTAACTTTGCTTTGTGGCACATAGCCCTTTAGCTTCACGGTTGTTTTGGATGGTTTATTGTTTTTGTCGGCGTCATAATAAGTAAAGGATTATGTACGCTCACCACGCTGCGCTTTGGTCTACTTCTGTTGACGGCCGTGCCATATAAGATATAAGACAAAGATCATACTTTTAACAGAGTTTAAGGCTTATCCAGCAATTCACCCTGCTCTTCCAAAACAAACCAATAATACCACTAGGGGTTCTGTAAAGTAGCCTCCACACTTCTGAAGTTTGTCATCAAGTGCTTGCACCCAAAAAAGCACAGGATGTTACCGGCCTGCACTTACTGTGAACTGAGCCTTAAAAAGCTAAATGCATGGAACAGATAAATAAGTAAACATACACTCACCTTGTATTCTCCATCTTTATACACCCTCTGACTTTAATTCCCAGACCTTTCTTAAAACAAGGTGTAAAGAATAGTCCCCTAGACATTAGAAGTGCATTCGATTTCCCAAGCGCTACATTAATAATGAAATATATACACTGAGTATATCAAACATTAGGGATACCTTTCCTACTATCGAGTTGCACCCACCATAGACTCTACGAGGTGTCGAAAGCATTCCACAGGGATGCTGGCCAATGTTGACTCCAATGCTTTCCACAGATGTGTCAAGTTGGCTGGATGCCCCTTGGGTGGTGGACCATTCTTGACACAAACCGGTGTGCCTGGCACCTACTACCATAACCCATTCAAAGGCACTTACATTAAATATTTTGCCTTGCCCATTAACCCTCTGAATGGCACACATACAGAAGCCATGTCTCAATTGTCTCAAATCTTTCTTTAACCTGTCTGCTCCCCTTTATCTACACACATGTAAGTGGATTTAACAAGTGACATCAATAAGGAATCATCGCTTTCACCTGGATTCACCTGAAAAGAGCAGGTGTTCTTAATGTTTTGTATACTCAGTATCATTTGGTTTATTTAAAAATAATTGAATGCCCCTGCTACCAAGATTAATTATTATTATGTCCATGTGCAAAAGGGAGAAGAAAAAAATAGTTAGATGCCAAAGTGTGGCATAAGATGGATTTATTTTTCAGAACAGTGCAAATGGAAGCCATAATGTGTTTGTTCTTAGCTACTGTTCTGTGTGTATGTCAATCACAAGGAGATTGTGGCCAATGAACGTGATGCTTTCACAGTTGCAGGGCATCTGATGGCTCTTTATCTACAGTATCTACCTGCGTCACTCTTGACATTAACAGTATTGCAGACAGTGCCAGAATCGGAGCTATTTTCACCTCCTCCTACACACAGTGATTGACACAGATTTTTATTTCCCTCTTACCCCCACCCTATATCACATTCCCTTCACCTAAAATACACAAACAGGCATACTCAAGCATGCACACACATCCTCAGACACAACTGCTACCTTCATCCCCCCCTTCTCCCTCCACAAACCCAGCTCTCTGTATCAGTGTTGCTGGTGTTGCTGTCCTGTTACCATAGCATAGCAGTCGGCTCTGATTTGACTCATCCTCCCCTGACCTGCTTGCTACCATTCGCCCACTCTCTTCTCCATTCCAAATTGAACCCTATGCCCTATATAGTGCACCACTTTTGACCAGAGCTGTATGGGCCCTTTCAAAAGTAGTGTACTATAAAGGTAATAGGGTGCCATTTGGTATGCAGACCCACTATTTTCTATTCTATCCTGTTAGAGTTCTGTAAATCACTCCTGAACTGACTCACCTGCTCGTACAAAGGGCAATTAGTGGGTGCTGGGTCGAGTTGCTAGAGGTACAACTTGCCAAATCTTCTCTTGGCTACCTCTGTTAGGAAACCTATTGGTAATTATCCTCCAACTCAGATTCACCTGAAAACCAACCAGGCCTAGAACTCACCTCACCTTCACTGGCTATGTCCAAACTATGCAATGGATAACAATGATGAACACCATGTGAAGACCATGCTCAATTACTACTAATACAAAACCAGGGTGATAGTGCTGTATGCAGCGGAGTAAATAAGGGATAGGTTTCCCAGTGGGTATACATGGATATACTGTACATGTACTCGTAGTTCTCTACCTAAAAAAAGTGGTGTTCTCTTTCTGTTTTGTTTTGGAGAGAAAATCAAATATGTTTCTTGTTCTCTGTGATGGTCCACTCTAAGCTGAGTTAAAAACAACCCAATTTGGATAATAGTGTACCGTGAAAAAGTAATTGCCCCCTTACACTAACTGATTGTGCCACCTTTAGCTGCAAACATACACTTCCTGTAGTTGTTGGTAAGTCTCTCACATCACCGTGGAGGAATTTTGGCCCAATCTTCTATGCAGAAGTAAACTCAGCAACAAAAAAATAAACGTCCTCTCACTGTCAACAGCGTTTATTTTCAGCAAACGTAACATGTGTACATATTTGTATGACCATAAGATTCAAATACTGAGACATAAAGCCCTCACTCTCCAATCCAACAGGTCCCAGACGTGCTCAATGAGATCCGGGCTCTTCACAAGCCATGGCAAAACACTGACATTCCTGTCTTGCAGGAAATCACGCACAGAACGAGTAGTATGGCTGGTGGCATTGTCATGCTGGAGGGTCATGTCAGGATGAGCCTGTAGGAAGGGTACCACATGAGGGAGGAGGATGTCTTCCCTGTAACGCACAGCATTGAGATTGCCTGCAATGACAACATGCTCAGTCTGACGATGCTGTGACACACCACCCCAGACCATGACGGACCCTCCACCTCCAAAATTGATCCTGCTCCAGAGTACAGGCCTTGGTGTAATGCTCATTCCTTCGACGATAAATGCAAATCTGACCATCACCCCTGGTGAGACAAAACCGCGACTCGTCAGTGAAGAGCACTTTTTGCCAGTCCTGTCTGGTCCAGCGACGGTGGGTTTGTGCCCATAGGCGACATTGTTGCCAGTGATGTCTGGTGAGGACCTGCCTTACAACAGGCCTACAAGCCCTCAGTCCAGCCTCTCTCAGCCTATTGCGGACAGTCTGAGCACTGATGGAGGGATTGTGCGTTCCTGGTGTAACTCGGGCAGTTGTTGTTGCCATCCTGTACCTGTCCTGCAGGTGTGATGTTCGGATGTACTGATCTTGTGCAGGTGTTATTACACATGGTCTGCCACTGCGAGGATGATCAGCTGTCCGTCCTGTCTCCCTGTAGCACTGTCTTAGGCGTCTCACAGTACGCACATTGCATTTTATTGCCCTGGCCACATCTGCAGTCCCCATGCCACCTTGTAGCATGCCTAAGGCACGTTCATGCAGATGAGCAGGGACCCTGGGCATCTTTCTTTTGTTTTTTTTCAGAGTTAGTAAAAAGGCCTCTTAATGTCCTAAGTTTTCATAACTGTGACCTTAATTGCCTACCGTCTGTAAGCTGTTAGTGTCTTAAACGACGGTTCCACAGGTGCATGTTCATTAATTGTTTATTGTTCATTGAACAAGCATGGGAAACAGTGTTTAAACCCTGAAAAAGGGATGCTTCTTTTTTTGCTGAGTTTACTTAAACCCATAAGAGTCTAAGCCCTGTCAAAGCCGGTGGAGGGTACTACTAAGCTATAAATTATTATTTTAAGAAGGTCGTACACAGAATAATTTTGCTACTTGATTTAGAATTTTAAGACCCCTTGTATTATATGTATATATGTATATATATCTTTTGAATGACAGATGATTTTTGGCCTTACTGCTGTTAACACATACACATTGAATAACATATTCACTACATGGAACAACAAATATTCCCCCCAAAAAAATCTAAAGGAAGTTTGTTCTGAAGTGTCTGTCCTGTATCTGATAGATCAGGAAACATGTTATTTTTTTCATGCATGTAACCCCTTATTTGTGTCATTAAACAGCCTCCATACAGTATATACTTCAATATGTTTTTCCCGACTAGTGCCGGAGGATGTTCAGATGAGTCTTGTGAGGCCTGTGGGCGTCCTAGAGCAAGTGGAGTGGAGGGGTCATAATAGTTTTTAGGCCAAACCGTTCAGACTCTACAGACATTTTTGTGAGAAGACCGATTTTATGGAGATAGTTTAGTGCCTAAAATAAGGGGATGAATACATGTAAAAACAAATCCTGATCTTTCTTATATCTCTGAAATAGAGGACAGACACTTCAGAACAAACTTCCTTTTGATCTTATGTTTTTTACTATCTATTGTTCCATGTAGTGAATCTGTTACTTTAGCAGTAATGAAAAAATCCAATGTTTCATCCAATACTTTTTATGGATCTTTGATACCCCCTGTCAGACAGGGCTTAGACTCTAGAGGGTAAATAAATATTTTTGCTAGTCAAATATAAATAACATAATTTTATCTAAACTATTCCAATCTGTTACTTCGACGTATTACACCGGCCTTTCCAAATCATAATTATAACTATTGATAAATTATCCAACCCAAATTTATGACAGTCCTTAGTGCTTCATGTTGATTCTGTCACTTTAATTTAAAACCCTCACTTGTCTCATCCTTGCGGTAATGACAGATTGGTATCTCAATGGATTCTTAGTCTAAATTACTATACATTCCGCAGTGTAAAGACCTCCACAATCAACCTGATACAAATAAAACATTTTGGATAAGCCTAAATTAATTACGGGAACGGTTGACCACACCCCTCCGTCCCCGGCACTCATCCTTCCTGGCGTTTCTTCATGTTCTTTTTCAGATAGTGTTTCAGTCGGTTCTTGGTCAAATTATCTACCACGCATCTAGATACCATCTAGATGGCCACCTTTGCCATGAGAGAGAGAGACCAGAACAACCGTTTAGTTTAGGGAATTTCTAATACAGGAAATCCAGACTTCTAAGACAAATGTCAAAGAGAATACACATACAGTTTAAGTCGTAAGTTTACATACACTTAGATCGAGTTTGAGTTTATTTTATTTTTACAGGGACAGTAAACATTAATCAACGTTTCAGTAACAGTGCCGGTTTTAGCCAGCCGGCTAATTTTCGCAGTCCCTGGGCAGGTTATTAAAAACAATTACAATATAGACAATCATTGAGCAGTGAGCACACGCAGAGCAACATAGAACAAGCAAGACATAGCATACAGACAGAGCAACATAGAACAAAAAGTCATTAAATTGGAGTCATTAAAACTCGTTTTTTAACCACTCAACAAATTTCTTGTTAACAAACTATTGTTTTGGCAAGTCGGTTGGGATATCTACTTTGTGCATGACACACGCAATGTTTCAACAATTGTTTACAGACAGATTATTTCACTTATAACTCAATGTATCACAATTCCAGTGGGTCAGAAGTTTACATACACTAAGTTGACTGTGCCTTTTTAAACAGCTTGGAAAATTTCTGAAAATTATGTCATGGCTTTAGAAGCTTCTGATAGGCTAATTGACATAATTTGAGTCAATTGGAGGTGTACCTGTGGATGTATTTCAAGGCCTACCTTCAATCTCAGTGCCTCTTCGCTTGACATCATGGGAAAATCAAAATAAATCAGCCAAGACCTCAGAAAAAGAATTGTAGACCTCAACAATTCTGGTTCATCCTTGGGAGCAATTTCCAAATGCCCAAAGGTACCACGCTCATCTGTACAAACAACAGTACGCAAGTACAAACACCATGGGACCACGCAGCCGTCATACCACTCAGGAAGGAGACGCGTTCTGTCTCCTAGAGATGAACATACTTTGGTGCGAAAAGTGCAAATCAATCCCAGAACAACAGCAAAGGACCTTGTGAAGATGCTGGAGGAAACAGGTCATTTGGAAACAGGTCATGCACATTTGTGACCTGCTGGAGGTCATTTTGCAGGGCTCTGGCAGTGCTCCTCCTGCTCAAAGGCGGAGGTAGCGGTCCTGCTGCTGGGTTGTTGCCCTCCTACGGCCTCCTCCACGTCTCCTGATGTATTGGCCTGTCTCCTGGTAGCGCCTCCATGCTCTGGACACTACGCTGACAGACACAGCAAACCTTCTTGCCACAGCTCGCATTGATGTGCCATCCTGGATGAGCTGCACTACCTGAGCCACTTGTGTGGGTTGTAGACTCCGTCTCATGCTACCACTAGAGTGAGAGCACCGCCAGCATTCAAAAGTGACCAAAACATCAGCCAGGAAGCATAGGAACTGAGAAGTGGTCTGTGGCCACCACCTGCAGAATCACTCCTTTATTGGGGGTGTCTTGCTAATTGCCTATAATTTCCACCTTTTGTCTATTCCATTTGCACAACAGCATGTGAAATTTATTGTCAATCAGTGTTGCTTCCTAAGTGGACAGTTTGATTTCACAGAAGTGTGATTGACTTGGAGTTACATTGTGTTGTTTAAGTGTTCCCTTTATTTTTTTGAGCAGTGTATATCCACAGTAAAACGAGTCCTATAGACATAACCTGAAAGGCCGCTCGGCAAGGAAGAAGCAACTGCTACAATACCGCTATAAAAAAGCCAGACTACAGTTTGCAACTGCACATGGGGACAAAGATCGTACTTTTTGGAGAAATGTCCACTGGTCTGATGAAACAAAAATAGAACTGTTTGGCTGTAATGAACGCTGTTATGTTTGGAGGAAAAAAGGGGAGGCTTGCAAGCCGAAGAACACCATCCCAACCGTGAAGCACGAGGGTGGCAGCATCATGTTGTGGGGGTGCTTTGCTGCAGGAGGGACTGGTGCACTTCACAAAATAGACAGCATCATGAGGATGGGAAATTATGTGGATATATTGAAGCAACATCTCAAGACATCAGTCAGGAAGTTAAAACTTGGTCGCAAATGGGTATTCCCAATGGACAATAACCCCAAGCATACTTCCAAAGATGTGGCAAAATGGCTTAAGGACAACAAAGTCAAGGTATTGGAGTGGCCATCACAAAGCCCTGACCTCAATCCTATAGAAAATGTGTGTGCAGAACTGAAAAAGCGTGTGCGAGCAAGGAGGCCTACAAACCTGACACAGTTACATCAGCTATGTCAGGAGGAATGGGCCAAAATTCACCCAACTTATTGTGGGAAGCTTGTGGAAGGCTACCCGAAAACATTTTACTCAAGTTAAAGAATTTAAAGGCAATGCTACCAAGTACAATAATTGATTGTTTGTGAACTTCTGACCCACTGGGAATTTGAAATAAATCCTTGTCTCTAGTATTATTCTGACATTTCACATTCTTAAAATGAAGTGGTAATCCTAACTGACCTAAGACAGGGCATTTTTACTAGGATTATATGTCAGGAATTGTGAAAAACTGAGTTTAGAAATATTTGGCTAAGGTGTATGTAAACTTCCGACTTCAACTGTATATCACTCGAGGTGGTGAAATCTTAAATCAATCAACTTGAAATAATTGTATCCCATAAGCACTCTCTCTCAGTCCTTCTCGTGGTCCGAATCACACGTAGGACTATTGATATATTATAAACATATTTGAATTATTCGTACTTTACATAGCCCATAAAAAAAAATATTGTCTCCTGTCTTTCTAGTCATGGTGAGCCCTATTAAGCCCTATTAAGTGAGTGTTTGTTCTCCCATACCTCAGACATTACTTAAAGAAATTTCAAACATTTTGTGTATCAGGTTTACATTGGGTTGTTCAGTACATTTCTTTTCAAGATAATGTACGTGTGTGCAACCCAAACTCTGACAATAGAAACTTTAATTTGTGTACAGCATCCTTTCTAACCCGTGAAAAAATGCCTAAAACCAAACAAATAAAGACCCCACACCAAAAATCAGTATTAACACCACTAACAAATACTAATTAACAGGTGGGTTGTGTGTGGGTGCTGGTGTCTGTTAGGCAAAAATCGTAGGGTAAACACAAACAAAATTGCCTGGCAATTTTGGGAGGTCTCTTAACAGCTGGATCCGGGCACTTTTAACTGCTCTCCCAAGGGACCTGCCCCAGGAAGCCTTTCAAAGGGAGAGATACAGAATCATTGATAAACATACAAATAAACTTGTAGCGGACAAACCATCAGTCCTGAAAGAAAGAAAATAAACATGTACTTGGTTTTCACTATGCTACATATTAATCAATCCTAACAATTCTTAATCATTAATCGAGTTTACTGCATCTTGGGCAGAAAGTATTAATAAACCCATGCATATACAGAATTATACTTTTATACACGTTTGTACTTCAGACACATCATATGATACAGTGTCCCGTAAAGCTGAATTCGGCACCTTCTAAAGTAAACAACTCTTTCGTAATATTAATATTTTTGACCTGTTATATTGACATACAATTCTGAGCAAACTGACCCTAATTTCCCCTCTGTGTCTCTCACAGCCTGTTTGAGTTCAGTGTGTACTGGCGGCTATCTATTGTTCCACAGGAAGCTTATCTTAAATCACAAACAACAGAATACTTAAACACGAGAGCAGTGGACCAGGCCTTCAAGAGTGGGCAGCCATTAATTTAAGTCGCAATGATCAATCCCTCTGTTTTACTAATTCAAATTAATAAGATATTGCATTATTAGATTGCTATCTGAAAGCCAATTACGATTCACTAGTCTCCATAATCTGTTTCCTTCAACTAAGACTCCCTATTGAAAGGCATTGTTTTCATTTTAGTATAAGTTCAAAAAGTGACTCTATATTTTTATTACCAATCTCTGTTGGATATTCACTTTCTGCTTCAATATTTATTAAATGTCTATTATTTTAAGATTCATATCTAACGCTTTGGAGGGATCAATATGTATTAACTTGGTTGGCAATGTCTCAGTCCCCAGTAGATGGCATGCCCTTTCCATAATAAGTCCCTAACTAACAATTTAAACGGTTGAGTAGGTGAATACAGAAAATCATTGGTTATATTTAACAGGGTATGGGCTTATTTAAAAATGCTTTACCAGGGTGGAGGAAATCTTCTACCTTTATTTTTATCGTTTTATTGGTTAGGGGTAAGTCAAGTCCCATACAATGCTTTAACCTTATCATACCTCAAATGATCCATAAAGGAACCACTCTGAACATTTCTCAGAATACTTTTTACACCACTTACATATGTCTACGTGTGCGTGTGAAAGTTATATATTATAATTCATTTTCTATTGTTACTTCATCAGATCATCATATTAACTCATTATACTCAATATTATGCTACTTCATCTCTAGTAACCCATCATACATTTGTGTTACATCACAAATTCCTCCTTTAGACTACTGTTCTATTCATACAGGGGTTTAGATATTTACACGTTCTATTTAACAGCATATTTGGAAACAGTTCTCTGTCTTTCATATATCCATACATAATAATGTTATACCATCAAACTCCACTGATGAGAAACATTATCGTTATTTAATCTAAAGTCATGTTAACCTCAGAGACATGTTATCCTCGTTCCTAACGAGATATGTCATCTTCTGAGATGTTACGTATGAGATTTCTACCTGTAGATCCAGCGGCGTGGGACAGACCCCTAGATAACGTTACATATCGAAAAACTGTACTCACAGAACTGGTTGGGGCATTCATTCACCTCTTTCACACGTGAGCTAGTCCCATGACAGCTCTCATTCACTTCGTCATTTAATAGCTCAATTTCAATCCTCTTATTTTCAAAATTTCAATCTTATTATACAAATTTCAATCAGCTCATGCTGTCCAAATATCAATCTTTCAGCTTTTTCCATATCTCACAATCACACAACTTTCACATCCACATTCACTTAGTACTATTCCCAAACACACTCGGTAATCTCCTCATCACCCCATGTGCATTGTCAACGATTCTCTCTTGTTGTTACTTGCTGTGCACCATATCTATAGTCAACCAAAGCCCCATATACTACCCAACACTGCGACTTGTATGCTCCCATTGGCTGGTCCTTGCTACATATTCGTTGCCAAACCCACTGACTAAAGGTCATTTATAAGTCTTTGCTAGGTTTAGCTCCGCCTTATCTCAGCTCACTGGTCACCATAGCAACACCCACCCGTAGCACACGCTCCAGCAGGTATATTTCACTGGTCACCCCCAAAGCCAACACCTGCTTTGGGTGCCTTTCCTTCCAGTTCTCTGCTGCCAAGGACTGGAACGAATTGAAAAAAATCACTGAAGTTGGAGACTTATATCTCCCTCACTAACTTTAAGCGTCAGCTGTCAGAGCAGCTTACCGATCACTGCAGCTGTACACAGCCCATCTGTAAATAGCCCATCCATCCAACCAACTACCTACCTCATCCCCATATTTGTTTTTGTTTTTCTGCTCTTTTGTACACCAGCATTTCTACTTGCACATCCTCATCTGCACATATATCACTCCAATGTAAATTGCCAAATTGTAATTCCTTCGCCACTATTGGCCTATTTATTGCCTTACCTCCTGACTTCCTTTGCACACACTGTATACAGATTTTTCTATTGTGTTATTGACTGTACGTTTGTTTATCTCATGTGTAACTCTGTGTTGTTGTTTTTGTCGCACTACTTTGTTTTATCTTGGCCAGGTCGCAGTTGTAAATGAGAACTTGTTCTCAACTGGCCTACCTGGCCTACCTAATAAAGGTGAAATAAAAATACATTAAAAAAAACAGTTATCTTGCCGCTACTTGCTTCTAAATGCCTACAGACAGCCGTCAGTGGGGCTTTCCATGGCACCATTACACCCTTGCACTGTAATAGGGTAAAACTAGGCACTCAAAAGAAGGACTTATGAAAAACGAATTGCATTATATAATTCAATTTGAATGACAACATATTCACTTTGTATTTCCTTTGCTGAACATCACAGGACAGTAACTTATTGAATGCCACAACCATGTCTATGTCACTAACAAAAGCACTCATGAGTGGTACTGGTAACTCTAAAATTCACTTGCTAGGCACCCTGGGAAAAATGCATGAGGCTTAAAACCTTAATGCAGGGTTATTGAATTCTGGTTTTGCGTTTTTGTATCTTTCTTCAAAGAACCATCCCATGTATGGTTCTTCAGATACCCTAAAACGGTTCCCCTATGGCAGGGTTTCCCAAATTGGGTCCCAGGGCCAAACCGTTCGGACGCTACACAATCTTTAGAGAAAAACGATTTTCGGGCTGTCTCATGGTCTGACAAACACCGCTCTAGTTCTGTCACCTTTCACCGCAGATGCGGAAGTGTTACATAGGTGAGTTGTGCAGAATGAGACACATCCAATGCAAAAACAGATATCTCTATCTTAAACTGACAGATTTTGTAGGGGATTTTATTATTTTAATTCGATTTCTGAGGCAGCAAAGCATCCCCAAACCATCACACTACCACCACCATGCTTCACTGTTGGTATGAGTTACTTACTGTGGAATGCAGTGTTTGTTTTTTGCATAACATAACAGGACCCATAAAAATAACTTTACTACCAAAGAAAAGTGTTAATTTAACTGTCAGTTGGGTTTTTATTCACATTAATGCTGGGTTGACCAAGCAGCTGGTAATTGTCCCAATATTTGGGTGTGTATAGGCATTTGAGGAACTCCCACTCTTTTGTAAGCCTCACAAGTGTCTCACAATAAAGCTACACAAGTGTCAGTGCTCAACCTTAACATGTGATGACAATAAAACAGAATAGATTAAACAGAATTGCATTTACTTTCACAGGTGGCCTAAAATAACTATCTTAAAGCCACACACCTAATAAGTTACGCCTTTAGTCTTCAAAGAAAACAACCCAAGGGACCGAACTGGTTGGGTCAAAATAACCCAATGTGTGTTCAGTTCACTATTTACCCAGCGCTGGGTTGTTTTTAACCCAGCATTTTTTTAGAGTGTAGTCTGAACTGACGTTGGGAAAACCAGAGAAATCTGTGTTTGTATTTATAAATGTGTGCTTATACGAGTGCAGATGCCCCCTCCCTACAAAAAAAAGCATAAGGCGAATCAGAAAAATGTGATTTCCTTTGGTATTGAGGAAAAATAAAGAAAAAATGTCCTTGAATATCAGTAGATCACGCTGTAGTGAACCTACCAACAGGACAGCGACGCTAAGCACACAGCCAAGACAATGCAGGAGTGGCTTCGGGACAAGTCTCTTAATTAATGTCCTTGACTAGCTCAGCCAGAGCCTGGACTTGAACCCAATCGAACATCTCTGGAGAGATCTGAAAATAGCTGTGCAGCGACACTCCCCATCCAAGCTGACAGAGCTTGAGAGGATCTGCAGAGAAGAATGGGAGAAACTCTCCAAATACAGGTGTGTAGTGTCATAGCCAAGAAGACTTGAGGCTGTAATCGCTGCCAAAGGTGCGTCAACAAAGTAAAGGATCTGAGTCTTATGTAAATGTAATATTTCCGTTTTTTCCAACAAAAAAAATCATTATGGGGTATAGTGTGTAGATTGATGAGGATTTGTTTTTGTATATATACATTTTAAAATAAAACTGTAACATAACAAAATGTGGAAAAAGTCAAGGGGTCTGAATACTTTCTCGAATGCCATGTATGCCTGCGAACAGTTTCATTTGAAAATGATCATTTTGGGTCCATAAGAATATCATGTTCATGTTGCTATTCGAATCATCTGTTGTATTTTCCCCCTTGCTTCCAGCCTAGCATTTTGTTTGGCACAGCAGGGTTAAGCCTAAGCCTCGCTTTATGCCGGTCCGATCTCGGAAACAATGTTTCACTTTTGAATGTTGATCTCTGTAGTACCATAGATAGAGTGAAGGGTGCCCAGATGTGAAGAGAGAACTTTTTCTGAGCCAGTCGAAATCACGCATCAACGTCATTATCATGGACATATTGTCACATGGACATATTGTCACGCCCTGACCTTAGAGATCCTTTTTATGTCTCTATTTTTGTGAGTTGGGGTGGGCATTCTATGTTGTGTGTTCTATGTTTTATTTTTCTGTGTGTTTGGCCGGGTGTGGTTCTCAATCAGAGGCAGCTGTCCATCGTTGTCTCTGATTGAGAACCATACTTAGGTAGCTTGTTCCCACCTGTGTTTTGTGGGTAGTTGTTTTCTGTTTTGTGTCTTCACCAGACAGGACTGTTTCGCTTTCGTTCACTCTCTGTTGTTTTTTGTTGTTTCAGTGTTCAGTTTATTTATTATATTAAAATGAACACTTACCACGCTGCGTTTTGGTCTCCTCCCTTAGACGAGCGTTACACATATTCAAGGAAATGCCAATAGGATAAAAGATCTAATGGAAATTCAGCTAGTTTATTATTATTCCAGGTTCAATGTTTGTCGTGACTGAGTTAGCTGAAGTTGGCTAGCTAGCTAGCAGGTGACAAGAACGTTATCAAGCCTACCATTTTGTTTAGAACGGACGACCAGTTCTTTTGCATAGCAAACATGTAGCAACATGACCAAAAGAACTGTTTGTATTCTTCGTATTTTGTCGAATGTAGTAAGACATCTGGGAACTTTTGGCTTACAAACTATATCCATACTATGACCAATATGCACTCTACATACTCAATTTACGTCACAAATAGTACAGTTAGTGCAGTTAGTATGAGTATTCGAACACAGCAAGGAACTTTTCCTGGAATGTATTTGCACAATGTATAGACACTGGTTGACTTTAGGCCTACATGGGGAAAGAAATATACATGTATCTGTGCCAGTTATAGTAATAGCTGAGTATGCTGTGTATAAAAGGGCATTTTCATTATTATAATAATTTTTTTATGTTCAACATGTTTTGTTAACTTTTTTATGTTCAAAAGTGAACACAACTTTTTATTGTATTTTATGACTAAGGAAATAGCTGTGTCAAAGCAAGCCTGGTGATTTAATCAATACAATGACAATCAATAAAATGACAAGCTGTACTCTCACAGAGGGACATTTATGAGCCTAATTAATGAAATGCTGGGAGGGTGATATAAAAGTTTTGGAGAGCAATTTGTATTCCCCGAACATTAGTGTCACTCCTTTGTCATTTCGAGAGAGTTGAGAAAGGTGTTTATACCCTCTGAAGGGTAGACAAAGGCATTCCGCTCCATTATTGAAATAATATTTTAATAAAATGTACTGCGGAGCGGGGTGGTGTGTGTGTTTGTTTGTGTGTGTGTGTTGCATGCAAGAATACAGATTAATATTCATTTTGGCTCACATGCCAAAAACAAGCTGGTGCTGCAGGGCAGACGGGTGATTCTCTAGCTTTATTGACACCAGACCATGTTATTTTCACTTGGCCACAGTGAACAGTGACTTATTGACCAAATTTTGAAATCCCCTTATTCACCAGAAAATTATTTTCTGAATGATAACCATTTAAAAAGTAACCCTGTGCACTGGCAACATCTGAGGCTAATCCTGAATGATATGGCTCATTAGCTGTATTGCCAATGGCTAAGAGAACACGTGGCTATGGTGTGGAGACTCACATGTGACAATGGTGTAGAGACCCACATTTAGAAATTGTTCATAGAACCCATGTGGCAATGGTGCGAACCGGCCTCAGCCATGTTGATCTATAACTGGAAAAGTTGTTTGTCTTAGTTTAATCAGAATAGCAGTGCATACAGTTCACGAATTACAACAGCGTGTGTTTTTAAGTTGCACAAAACTTTTATTAACAATGGCACTATCTCTTCCCTCCATTTGAACTCAAGCTTAAAGTCATCCATGAACTGAACATACAGTCCTGGCTTTTTACAAAGGACATACCATGTCGTCTCCTAATGGCAATGTGTTGGAAACCTTATGCATGAATAAAACATAGCGCCTATCACAACCAATGCTGTCACGACCCTTCCAGTGATATGTACGTTTCAGAGGGAGGCTTGCTGTAAGGCACGACAAAATCTGTTTTAATGCATTGTTGATTGACCACAGCATGGGATCAAAGGATCTGCATCCCAAATGGAACCCTATTCCCTATATAGTCCACTACTTTTAACTAGGGACCATAGAGCTCTGGTCAAAAGTAGTGCACTAAATAGGGAATAGGGCACCATTTGGGAAGCATTCAGATAATAATAACCCTGTGACTTTAGCAGCCTATCAGTGGGGCAGAGGGGCCTAAATCCATTCAGTGGACTAGGAGGAAAGCTGTTTCCCTGGCACAATGCTCCACTCGCAGATTACATGTTCCGGTACAACGTAACAACATCCAAGTTGGCCTCACACCAGTGGGAAGAAAGACCTCAATACTCACTTACCCTAAAACAAGCCGCAAGTGGCAAAATCATTTTTTCAATGTGTTAAGGGCCACTGGACAATTTAGGGAAAAACATGACACCTTAACATACAAAATATGATTAACACTACACTGAAAAAAATTACGGTTCTTATTAAATGGTGCTTCCTCAGCTGTTAAGGTTCCTTGGAGAACTATTCCCCGATAAAGAGCCTTTGAGTTAAGTGTGGGGTTCTTGGCGTGGCATCTATGGTTCTTCAGAGTTCTCAAAGGTTCTTGAAATGTATGGAAGCCTGCAGATGTGGCCCTTCCATAACACACAACAAATCCATAGCACACAGAATTGTTAACTTGTGTGTATTTGTCATTGTAACTTTTCTATTTGATTCAAGAGTTAAATTAACACTGCAAAGAGTTAAATTAACACTCAGTGGTGTAAAATAACCCCAGTGTTGGTGTTAACAACCATAGTTTAACCAGAACCACTCCCATCACATTTCCCAGCATACTCTAGTGCAGGTTGATTTTTTGTTTCAATATCTATATTTTTGCATTATTAACCCTTGGCCTACAATTTCTGCACCCCCGTGGAAATCGAATTAACATAATACCAAATGGCCATCAAAATCTGTCAGTTTAAGCTACAGATATCCATTTTTTTGCACAGGCTGCGTTTCAGTCCACCGCATCCGCCAATATCGCACTTCCACATCTGAGGTGAGCCAGAGCGATGTTTGTCAGACCATGAGACATCCCAAAAATGTGTCTTTTCACGAAAATGTCTGTAGCATCCGCTTGGTTTGGCCATCAAAGTATTATGAAACCTCTGTGGACATCTGAGATGCTCACAAGACGTCTGAAGGTCCCAGGTACCAGTTTTAAAATTATGGAAGTAGATATGGAGATGTTTCATCCCCAAACATTTTTATATATATATATTTTTTTTAGGGCTTAACACATCTTTTTGCTATTCCAATATAAATAACATACATTTTTATAAACTATTCCAATTTGTTACTTGGACTTATTGCACCCGTTACTTAAATGGTTTCTGCAGTTTAGATGTTTAAGGTAGTCTCGTATCTTAGTCTTCCCAACCCTCGCAGTCAATCTGAATGCAGGTTGCGGATGAATAAAATGTCCAAATGTTGGGTATCCCCACTCTGGCTTCATTCCAATAGGAATTTCACATTATTTTGCAAGCCAGCATAATGTGACTTGCAGGCCTGATGTGTTGGTAAACTACGACATTCAGGCCACAGTATTAGGGTACCCTCAAAAGAAGGCCTTATGAATTACTTTAATTTGAATGACAACATATTCCATTCTGATCTCATGTTCTGAAGACCAGAGGACTAATAGTTGTTGACTGTCACAAGCATGTCTCTGTCATGAGCAAACACAGTCATGGGTGGTACTAGTAACTCTAAAATTAACTTGAACAGCTTAAAACCCTAAAGTAGGGCTATTCAATTCTGGTTTAGCATTTTTGTATGGTTCTTCAAGGACCCACCCCATGTATAGATCTTCAGAGACCCTAAAATGGTTCCCCTATGGCAGGGTTTTCCAAACTCGGTCCTGGCCCCCTACCTGGGTGTACGTTTTGTTTTTGCCCTAGCATATCACAGGTGATTCAAATAATCAAAGCTTGATGATGAGTTGGTTATTTGAATCGGCTGTGCAGTGCTGGCGCAAAAACGTGCACCCAGGGGTGGGCCCAGGACCGACTTTGGGAAACCCTATGGCATCGCTCTCAAGAACATTACTTGGTTCCCACTTGCACCTTTATTTTTAAGTGTACTGTATTATGTCAATCTCATGGACTGTCAGTTTTTGCATTCAAATATCTACCTATTAATTAGATAGTGGATAAATGTTAAATAACAGTTTGTTCTGTTCCAAATTAAGTGGTGGGGGGGACGTTTTTTTATACAATATAAAAATAAAAAGTGGTCGGGGGCCTTTGGTTGAGACAGAGACTTCAGATTGTGGGTGCTTTAATAATAGAATGACAGTTAACCATGAAAAAAACAACATCATAATCTTGGAAAGAAAAATGTGTGATTCATCTTCCTTTTTCCCCCTTATGTTATTACAAATACAACCATGCTAATGTAGATGAAAATCCTACTCATACAGCTAGAGAAAAACCAATTACAACTTTCAAGGGCTAAAAACATCTAATAGAGTTTCTGAAAGTGAATTGTCTGAAAGGGAATATTTCCAGCTAGCATGCAGCCAGATGAACACCATGCAGGAGAAAGTAATATAGTGTAGCTGCAGAGCACAATTGAGAGCGTGCCGAGAGCAGAGACTGTTACTGCATCATAGCCCTTCCTCCCTCCCAGCTTCCTTCAGCTGTGGACTGTTCCGTTCTCTTTGCTCAAAATACCTTTGATATTGCATGCTGTGTCCCACACTGGTACGGTGCCGTCATCTCAAATCTCACTACACCCTGTCTGATGTGTTCTCTCCCCCCTGAACCCGCTTAGAATCGTCCACCAACTCTCCAACCCCCACACCCGTTAGAACTCAGCTCCCCCAACCCATATAGCAGACAAATAGTAATTTCGTAGGAGGAGGAGGACTATAGCGGCTGGAATATTGTGGACGCCTACCTCCCACCTCCTGACCAATGGCCAAAGTATTGCACAGCATGATGGTTATTTGTTCAATTGAGCACATTGTTCATTAAATCAGATTTTATACGGCTGTCTAGGTTTGAGAGATTGGAAAAGTTGTTTAAAATGTTTGCTTTACTTTCAATTATTCCTCTAAGAAAATGGATTCTGTGTGTGATATTCTATACAGTATGTGGTTCAGAACTATGCGTAAATTACATCATTACAATAGCTTTTATCTCCTTATTCCCTACATAGTGCTCTACTTTTGACCAGAGCCCTATTGAGCTATGGTCAAAACTAGTGCACTATAAAGGGAATAAGGTGCCATTTGGGACGCATACATCATCAAGGAAACACTAAGTAAGACCCTCTCAGGCCCGACCTTGCTAAAATAAGCGTTTAATCTGTTTCATTAGGTCTGCATTACTGCTCTGAGCGACTGATTAGATGTCACAGTCATTCCAAGTGCCTGCAGTGATTGTCGTTAATGGCAACCTGTATTGCCCTGTAATACCCAGCACTACACTTTAAAAAAAAAGGTGCTATCTAAAGGTAACTGCCAAAATAAAGGAAACACCAACATAAAGTGTCTTAATAGGGCATTGGGCCACCACCAGCCAGAACAGCTTTAGTGCACCTTGGCATAGATTCTGCAAGTGTCTGGAACGCTATTGGAGGAATGGAACACCATTATTCCTTGATGAGAAATTCCATAATTTGGTGTTTTGTTTATGGTGGTAGAAAATGATGTCTCAGGCACCACTCCTGCATCTCCTATAAGTGCTCAAGTGGGTTGAGATTTGGTGATCCTGATTTATGGTTTATAACATTTTCATGCTCATCAAACCATTCAGTGACCACTCGCGCCCTGCGGATTGGGGCATTGTCATACTATGGGGCATAGCCATGGCAGCCAAAATAATGTCCTGCCCAGCATTGTTATACATGACCCTAAGCATGATGGGATATTAATTGCTTAATTGACTCAGGAACCACACTTGTGTGGAAGCACCTGCTTTCAATATACTTTGCATTCCTCAGGTGTTTCTGTCAGTTTGGCAATTACTTTTAGAACCAAAAGGGGTTATTTGGCTGTCCCCATAGGAGAACCCTTTGAAGAACCCATTTGGGTTCCAGGTAGAACCCTTTCCACAGTGTGTTCTACCTTGAGTCAAAAATGCTGCAGAACCTATTTGGAACCCTTTTTTCTATGAGTATATTGCCAGGTAGAATGCAACAACTTCATTCTCTCCTGCAAGCAACTCAGTTGGAACACATGGATGTTTTAATTACAGTACCTCGTCTGTCGATCGATGCAATGTCTACACGCGCTGATTGACATATAAGCTACTGCTGTTTGTGTGCCACTGCTTTTCCCCCCTTCATGTGTGCCTCAGGACTTGATTGTAAGGGACATGATTGGGGACGGCAGGTAGCCTAGCCTAGTGGTTAGAGTGTTGGGTTAGTAACTGAAAGGTTGGTGGATCGAATCCTCAAGCTGACAAGGTAAAAATCTGTTGTTCTATCCCCTGGGCAAGGCAGTTAACCCATTGTTCCCCGGGCGCTGAAAACGTGGATGTCGATTATGGCAGCTCCCCGCACCTCTCTGATTCAGAGAGGTTGGGTTAAATGTGGAAGACACATTTCAGTTGAATGCATTCAGTTGTACAGATGACTAGGTATCCCCCTTTCCCTGATTGTGTGTGGATGGTAATCAAAGATTCTTCAGCTATGGTTTTAATCACTCCTGTGTGGATGAGGATGAGGGCGGAAGGCTGCATGGTGTGGATAGGATCAACAGAGGGAAACACCAGAGGCAGCTAGAAAGCTCTCTGGCAACAGGAGAACGACAGAGAGTTTATAACTAGGGTTGTGTCTCAAATGGCACCATATTTCCTATTAAGTGCACTTATTTTGACCAGGACACATAAGGCTCTGGTCAAAAGAAGTGCACTATATAATGAATAGGGTGCCATTTGGGACAGAGATAGTCTGTGTTAATAGGTTTCCATTCAAGGCAGTCAGATTAGGTGTTACTTAGTAGTCAACCAACTGGATTCTGTTTACCTCTTCTTCACTGCATGCTGCAGTGCTTTTAAGGCCTGGCTGTCTAATGCAACATATAAACATAAACTTTTTTTTTTCATCTTAGCCTTGACTCCCAAAGGGACATAAAGCTCCCAGCTGTGTTTTTCTTCTTTGGAGCAATGTCAGTGCACATTGTTATGGAACGAATTGTCAGTTGCACACAGTTAGATAGCTACCTAATGACATAATTTTCTCAGATATATGTGGTTAGTAACCATATACAAACCTCATCAATTATAGATTGACTAGGTTCTCTTTTTCTCATGGCAACGTTTCCTGTGATCAAGACATTGATGGAAATAGAAATGCTATTGTTAGGAATATTTCCTGACACTCCCAACCATCATAACTCCCTAAATGCAAACACAGTTATTTCCCTTTGAGCCCAATCAGAGTCAGACACACAGTGTGTTCCTTGTGATCCTCAAGACACCACACCAGACCAAGGTCCTCATGTGTTGTGGTGAGGCTGTTTGGGCCAATTTTCCTGCCACTCCTCCCAGTGTTTGCAATGTCTGCCACAGAGCAAAGACAGAGCAGACAGTGCCGCTGCCCTCCACTGCTCCTGGACTCCCCCGGGACAGGCTGGTCTCGTGGTCTGGAGAAAGAAAGAAAGGCAGAAGGCAGCCATTCGATTAGCTCACACACTAATGAGAACCACACCTGGGTCCTCATTGTCCGACTGGGCTGCCTTCAACCCCCCAGCCACTCAGGGAAACGGAAGCAAGAAAAAAACAATAGTCACTGACAGCAGGAAAATAAGAAAACATGTTCAGATATCTAAGTATTTACTCTCCTTGACAATATCTGCCTTTACAATAGGTTTCATATCAGTTGTATACAAAATAGAGAGGAACCCTCCTTATTTTATCTTTCTGAGCTGACACGACTTGTATGAAAACAACAAACCATATCATAATTAGATACAGTAGAAAACCTAACGGTCTAATCTCTCATCTGTAAAATAAATGATGGAGCACTCCTCAGCAGTTTGGCTGATAAAAGCACTGATCAGCTATGATTTTCTGGAAACTTCAAGGATTTGAGGAAAACGGCACGATAATCCAGAACATTATGAAAAAAAAAAGAAATACCAAAATTGATTTTATCGTTTTCAAAACATCTTCTTAACTGTACCAACTCTACACTTCTGAACCTAAATTCTGAGTTTGTGTCAATGCTTTTACATCAGTGCCTTGGCAAATGAAAGCCATTCATTAAAGGACCTTTTATCTGTGATAATCATGGCTTCCAGTATAGCACGAAGGGGGTTTTCAAACTCAGTACTGGATTTGTGGATCCTACATACTGCACATCAATTTCACACATGTATTGGAGGGTAGTTATGCAACTTTTTCATTTTCATTTTTGTAACCTACAGGAGTCAAGGCCCCTCTGTAACCAACAGCAGACATCTAGAGCCCTCAGAGCGCAACAATACACTTCTGTGGGTAGTAGTAGTGGGGGGGTTGGGTTGTGTGCAGAGTGTCTTTTTCCCCAATGGCAACCTATTCCCTATTATACATACACTGCAAAAAATATATGGGGGGGGATCAACCTAGAAGATGATAATTTTTACGTTTTCTAAAATGAAGTAACTACATTTGTTGAAACCAAATATATGATTAAATGCAAACTGTTATATTTGATTATTAACAAACCTATATGTTCAAGTTGCAACCTATTTATTTCAACACTCAACTTACTTTTCCTCTTTGGTTAAACCTAATAAATAATATGAATACAAACTAAGACGGGCCATATTTGAAAAATGTATGCCAATCACATCTGAGTATTTTGTCATTTGTATTACACTGGGCTGAACTACACTCCAATGTATTTTGTAACAAGATACTTTTGAGCGTTGTAATTTGTATTTTCAAAATACATTTATACACACTTTTTTATAGTGGTTCACCACTTTCGGGCACCTTTTCACCCTGCATTGGTATCAGATGTCTGATGTCACTATGGTGTAATAAGAGTGTCTGCTAAATTAACTAAATATGAATGCGAACGCAAAATTTGACAACTCCAAAGCATGCTGAGTATTATAACGATGGGTGCCACAAAAACAAGGTTTTGTCTAGTTCCTTGGTGTCCACATCAACAACAAACTAGAATGGTCCAAACACACCAAGACAGTCATGAAGAGGGCACGACAAAGCCTATTCCCCCTCAGGAAACTAAAAAGATTTGGCATGGGTCCTGAGATCCTCAAAAGGTTCTACAGCTGCAACATCGAGAGCATCCTGACCGGTTGCATCACTGCCTGGTACGGCAATTGCTCGGCCTCTGACCACAAGGCACTTCAGAGGCTAGTGCGTACGGCCCAGTACATCACTGGGGCAAAGCTGCCTGCCATCCAGGACCTCTACACCTGGCGGTGTCAGAGGAAGGCCCTAAAAATTGTCTAAGACCCCAGCAACCCCAGTCATAGACTGTTCTCTCAACTACCGCATGGCAAGCGGTACCGGAGTGCCAAGTCTAGGACAAAAAGGCTTCTCAACAGTTTTTACCCACAAGCAGTAAGACTCCTGAATAGGTAACCAAATGGTTACTCGGACTATTTGCATTGTGTGCCCCCCCAACCCCTCTTTTATGCTGCTGCTACTCTCTGTTAATCATATCTGCATAGCCACTTTAACTATACATTCATGTACATACTACCTCAATTGGCCCAACCAACCAGTGCTCCCGCACATTGGCTAACCGGGCTATCTGCATTGTGTCCTACCACCCGCCAACCCCTCTTTTTACACTAGTGCTACTCTCTGTTCATCACATATGTATAGTCACTTTAACCATACCTACATGTACATACTACCTCAATAAGCCTGACTAACCGGTGTCTGTATATAGCCTTGCTACTGTTATTTTCAAATGTCTTTTTACTGTTGTTTTATTTCTTTACTTACCTACACACACACACACACACACACACACACACACATACCTTTTTTTCGCACTATTGGTTAGAGCCTGTAAGTAAGCATTTCACTGTACCTGTTGTATTCGGCACACATGACAACTAAACTTTGATTTGATTTGATTTGAGAAGGGTTACAGCTTTTGTAAAAAATGTACTTTTCGTTGCAGTTTTAGGAGAATTTACGCAGCAGGTTGGTGACAGATCGAAATTTACTGGGAGGGAGGAGTGGTCGAAAATAGGAGAGGGTTGTCAATCATATTTTTTTGGTTTGCTTTGGGGAGAATTGTGTGGGTGTTTTTGGAGCACAGGGGAGGGCGTTTTTTTGCCTGGTTTACATTCACTCTTCTGCTTGTATTTTCCCTATAAACAATGGCTTGACTTACTTTTGATATTACCCTAATAAAGTTTTGAAACATTTGTGAAGGTTTGGTACAGCATGGTGTGGCTATTATTAAGCTTTAGCTACTATAGGCCTATGACCACTAGGTAGCCTAGTGGTTAGAGCATTGAACTAGTAACTGAAAAGTTGCAAGGTTAAATCCCTGAGCTGACAAGTTAAAAATCTGTTGTTCTGTTCCTGAGCAAGCCAGTTAACCCACTGTTCCTAGGCTGCCATTGTAAATAAGATGTTTTTCTTAACTGACTTGCCTAGTTAAATTAAGGTAAAATAAATAAAACATATGAGGGCAGTGCATCCTGCGCTAAAACTGACTCTGTTTTAGGTCTACAAGAGCTCCTATAATCTAACACTATAAACTTTATCTTTATAAAAATTATTTTGATCGGAAATTAATTAATTACCTTCCTTCTGTATGTCTATATCTGTACAGCAGATGCAGTAGCCATCGGCATATCTACCCATTTTTTTTGCATATACATTTTTTTCAGAATTAGTTTCTGGCTGTTTTTTTAGGACATGTAAATGTGGCTCATTTGGCCAACATCCCTTGTTTATTGATGTCGCTGGCTGCGCCTGGTTGGATCTGAATGCATATGGATGTACTTTAAATTTCACAAATGTTCGTTAAATTAAAATCTTTCCTGTCATGCTGTCTGGGGCCAAATTTTCCTAAAGGAAACTCTGAAATGGCAAGCTTGTAAGAATTTTACTTAAACTCCCCCCTCATACTAATCGGGAGGTTGAGCAGTTTTTTGTCTTTATCTGTGTAATGTGTCTGTATCAATCTCCCGACCAATCATCCGACCTCAACCCAATTGAGATGGTTTGGGATGAATTCGACCGCAGAGTGAAGGAAAAGCAGCCAACAAGTGCTCAGCATATGTGGGAACTCCCTTCAAGACTGTTGGAAAAGCATTCCAGGTAACTACCTCATGAAGCTGGTTGGGAGAATGCCAAGCATGTGTAAAGCTGTCATCAAGGCAAAGGGTGGCTACTTTGAAGAATCTCAAATATAAAATATATTTTGATTTGTTTAATACTTTTTTGGTTACTACATGATTCCATATGTGTTATTTAATAGTTTTTATGACTTCACTATTATTATACAATGTAGAAAAAAGTTTAAATAAATAAAAACCCTTGAATGAGTAGGGGTGTCCAAACTTTTGACTGGTACTGTATGTATTTATGTTTAAAAAAATTGGACCAGATTTGAAATAAGTCCCCAACTTGTGCAATCCCAGTCACTTTTAAAAAATGTTTGTGTATATGTATTTTTTTTAAATAAAAATGTAATGAATCAATCAATCCAATTAATCAATCAATCCAATTGATGAATGGAAAAACACATCTGTTACAAAACCCCAAAACGTTTAATGACATTCTGAGGCTGTCAAGCCTACAAGGTAGAAAGGGATGTATTTTCTGTTTTCGAGATTTAAAATTATCAATTTATTGTTGTTTAGAGAAGGTTGTTTCGATAATATTGAAGTGCTGATGTCGGTATGCTTTGTTTGCTGGTTGTGTGGTTCATTGGCACAGAAACCTGTCGGTGTAAAATTTGCTGCATGTAGTTTATATAATTATGGCATCAAAATGTTGAAAATCTGATTTCCCCCGCGCCAGCTCTGATTGTAGAGTATTAAAACACGCAGGGAGAGTGAGTTCATCTGTGGTGGTTGGCGAACCCTCAACCTTCTGGCCCGTTGCCCTGCAGAGCATTGACTGAGCCATAAAAGCATGCTGAATTGGGAAAGTAGATATCCACATTTATAAACACAGGGTCGCTACAGTTATTGTTATTTGCAGTCGTAAACATTATTTTGAGTTAATTCTATGATGGGGGAGGGTGTTCAATTTATTTTACTGGAGAATTAAATACCAGGTTAGGATAATTAGGTTAAACTGTATCCCATCTAGACATGACCCTGAAACAATGGCAATAATAATACACAGTTTGCTTTGCAGTTCATTTCAGTATGATAATTTTCACATGTACATTTTGGTCATTTAGCAGACACTCTTACAGTCAGTGCATTAAACTAAAGGGAGATAAACAACAAATAGTCTTAGCAAGTAAAATGGTTTCTGTAACAGTTACTGAGAATATTGTTGCTGTTCAGGTCGGCTAATTGCAAATGTATTTATGTATTTTAAAAATACAAAATATATGCATTTTAATTAAATACATTTCAAAATACAAGTATGCTTTAGTTTATTTTGATACATTGAGCTTTTTGGTATTTTATAATTGTGTTTTGTAATTTTTGCCCATCCCTCAATAAAACCCATTTTGTCATTTTGTACCAAGTTTACTTTCTATTCTGGAATTATCTATGCACATGTATTCAATTGAGTTCAAGCAACTAAAACAATTCCATGTATATTAAAAAATTCAATTTCTTTGATACAATATTTTTTACAGAAGACCTTCACATTTAGTAACCACAATATCATTACCAAGCAATGACTACCTTAACATGCAAATTGTGTACAAATGTAGGTTTGAATGACAAATACAATAGACCAGATTAACTGGAATGACATTCACTCTCACGGGCGGGCAAAAATATAAACCTGAAATCCACACCCTCAATATCTCTTCATGCACATGAGGTGTTGAAAGCAATTTGGAAGCTTTTATTCAATTAATTAAACAAATCACATTGATCTGACAAATGCATTATTTGATTTCAGACAAATTCATAGAATAGGTTGATGAACCAAAACGTAATTTTCGATCATTCCAAACAGTAAAAGCACTTCAGATGAACAACAGTGCCATCCCACTTTTTACAGTGTAGGGAAAAGGGTGCCATTTGTGACGCACTCCCAGTGACTTTACTCGACCATTCTGACTAAAACTCCCCGCCGGCTGACGCCTCCTGACTCTGAGCATCCGTTCCACCTTTCTCTCGCTCAGTGAAGCATGTGCCAAGAGGATTAAAGATGGCGTCCTCTAGGGCGGCTACATGCCATCTGGACAGTAGTTGATCCGGGAGGGAGGGGTGATGGAGGGGAATAGTAATGAAAGCATCTCAACTGAGTGACTAATTAATGTTTGGTCTGTGCTGTTTATCGTTTGTGGGTGGTAGTGTTGTCAATCTGGAATATTATTTATCTCAAAAAGAGGATGTTGAGTGCCTGTAATTTTTACACATTCTACAAACAACAGTATTGCAAGGTGTAGTGGAACATTGCATTTATGACAGATTTTTGTTTCGTTTTTTTGGCACACAAATCATCTCAACTACTTCCCTAGTGACGTTTCAATTGTTCTACTCTACTGTGGGTGTTTTAGTACTTTAACTCTAATGCACTGAGACAGTGTTTTTGCCAATAGAAAACATTATCAAGTCCACCATATAACACCATTTTTTTTTTTTTATGTCTTTCAACTTACTCTTGAAAGTTGTAATAGCAGAATGCACAAGGGAAAAACAATTGGTAGTAAAAATCTTAAATTGAAAGCTGGACTAAATTCCTGCCGACCCCTCAGTTTGGGAACCACTGATGCAGGGGATGCAACGGTTGTTGAAGTTAGCCTCACAATTTTAACTGCCTTGATGACCTTGTCGTTGTTGTTGTTTTCCCCCTTGTATTATTGAGCTTGCTATTTTTTGGGTGCCATGCACCTTTTTGGTCATACACTCTGCTTTTAGTATTTTCACGTTAAAATGTGCTATTTCATTTTATTCCTTACTCTGTATGTTTCCTTGGGTATCTTGAAAGGCGCAAATAAAATGCATTATTGTTATCATTGCAGTATTACAATCTCTAAATTAAACTTATTGTCTTGAGTAAAAAACTGCTCATCCTCAAGACAATCCTACTGTGATGTGGATTAGACATGCTAAATGCTAATGCCTCAGTAACCTTTCCCCAGGACTGATGTGTGTCATCTCCGTTTTTCTCATCACATTAAGATCTCATTTGAAAGGTTAAATCTCATGTTTCCTCTTCAATTTCCCAGAGGTGAAGGGGAGACCATGTCTGATTTTACCCATCATGGCCAAGTGAAGTGGAGGAGTCCTCGTCTACATCCCAAATGGCATCTTATTCCCTATATACTGCACTACTTTTAACCAGGACCCATAGGGCTCTGGTCAAAAGTTGTGTACTGTTTAGGGAATAGGGTGCCATGTGGGATGCACTCGATGAGTCCACCTCCTCCAAGTGGAGGAAACCAGCAATGCGTTTAATCATGCAAGACATGGAAATATGAGAATGTAGGTCACATGTTAACGACAACTGACAGACTTCAGAGGGACCAGGAAGTTTGTTTCGATGTTTTTTTACAGTCTTTGCTTTACTGCACGATATAGTAAAGATAAAGGGCTTGTTGTATTGTTTGTGTTCTGTGTGACGGGTTATGAGGGCGTATTAGTGGACGCCTGCTGATGTACCTGACTCTAATACGAGTGGTAAACCAACCCCCTCCCCTTTCGCTATCTCTGTCTCTCCTTCTCTCCCCTCACCACACTACTACAGTACTCCCCCATTTCCCTGGAATCATCTGTGAACACATTAGCTTGGACGAGATGCCATCCCCAAGTGGCACTACTGTCTTTCTGATTAGAATATCCCCCCAGTGACCACAGCGTACATCACTGGCTCTCTCGCTGTAGGAGGGAGGGCTCTCCAGCTCCCTATAATCTGCTTGATGAAGATCCCAGTGCCCCAGGGACCTGATAGGGGGCTGCCTCACACCAATCACGGCTGCCCCAGCTCCCAGCGTACACGCAAGCCCTTCGCCACTGAGCCAGTCAGCGAGCTAGTCAGTGCTTACAAACCCTCTCTCATTCGGTCGCTCTCTTCCACTCGCTCTCTCACACATTCATACAAGCTTGCTTGCTCTCTCTCTCTCTCTCTCTCTCTCCCCTCTCTCGCTCTCTCTCACTCGTCATTGTAAAACCACAGGGAGACTCATTGTGGCTCCTGCATTCCCTCTCTCTCACCCTATTGTTTTATACTTCTAGTGGCACACGCTCCGGCATCAGCTCTGGCGTGGGCACTAGGCTATGCACAGAGAAGGATAATGAAAGAAACACACCAATGAGAGAGGTAGGGGTAAATGTGAAAAGAGATAATTAAAGAGCGGAGGAAAAAAGGAGAAGAGAGGAGAAGCTTGTATTGTATTCTTCACAGGGAAAAGAACCTTGGATTAAGCTGACTTTGAAACTGTTTGCTATAATTGTGATCATTCAAGGTAAGTGTGCTGTTTAATTATATCTTATTTGGGCTGTGTTTCATTGTTGTTTTTTAGAAGGTAGGCTATGCTGATAATGAATATATTTCTCCTCCAAGTCAATAATGAACTAACTGAGTTACAGTGCCAGCAACTCATGGACATTTCTGTCACTGCAGCTGCTCCAAATGGCTTTCAAAGCCTCCTTGATGTCAATGCTTTTTTTATGATATATATTTTGACTTGTCAATAAAGTCTCTCATTACCCCCCGGCACATTAGTAAGTTGTTAGATGTTATCCACACCACATGTGATGAGGAATTGCATACAGAGGGAACAGAACCAGCGGGTGTCCTTGAAACAGTTCTTGCAGAAAGACTTTGAGAGAGACAGGAGGTTTGTGTTCTGAGTACAGTCAGACCTACTGAAGAATATTTTGAATATTTTTCCCATGCATGACTGTATTGTCTTTGTGGTCTTTAGGTCAAAGCGAGCCTATCCATTTGTTCATAGATGACACAGTAGGTGTCAGTGAATGCAGATTGGCACATGCGTCAAAGCATCTCTCACTTGGACTGTGTGATGACCCTGTTTATAAGTCCTAGTGAGTGATTTTTGTCATTTGCATTTAAAAGGCAATATTGATGTTCAACTTGGCATTGGAAAGTGTTCAAACATTGGATATCAAACCATAGCCTGTCAAGTAGTTTGGGCAACATCAAGGAGCTGATTTCAACACTGCCTTGAGGGAAACCAAAAAGCAAACGTCAACATTTTTTGATTGCACGTGGTTCAGCTTCACAACAATGTTTAACACTCTTGTAATCTGATGAAAACAAAACATTTTATCATTGGATTTGCTAAAATAGTTTTAGTAAGAGATTCCATTTAAGGAACATGATTTCACATGTGAAACCATGTTTTTGGAACACTTCACGTGATGATATTTCATATGAAGTTTTACATGTGGATGTTCATGTGATCACATAACCTTTCACATGTGGATTCAGATTTTCACATGTGAATATTTTTCACATGATAATTAACAGGCGATGCCCTGCAAACAAAAATGAGTCCTTGGGATACAGACACAACAACACTATTTACACAGTGTTTTCAAATTATATATTTGACACACATGATTACATTGTGTATGTGTATTGAGATAGCAATTATTCTTCAACATGTCCTCACCTGGGATTGAAACTCACAGCCTCTTGGTTTACGGCACGCCAATCTTCCTGCTACGCCACCATGTCTGTCCCAGTAACTGATTTCACCTGTATTCCTACACTTTGAACTTAAAGTAAATATCAGATTTGTTAAAAATACTCAATAAAAAAGATTATATTTATAATAGTGATTGAGGCGTTGCATTAAAACGGAATAATATGGCCTGCCAATATTAGACAACTATACAGAAACCCCTCAAATTGCTGAAATAAATAAATAAAATCAATGAGGAGAGAATAGTCATATTTAACCGATAACTAAAATACCAGTACAGATGGTACTCGTTTGTGCAGAGATGTATTATAGGTAATGAATGTGTAGCAAAAATGCTAAA
The DNA here is from genome assembly GCF_016432855.1 of Salvelinus namaycush. NCBI lineage: Eukaryota > Metazoa > Chordata > Actinopteri > Salmoniformes > Salmonidae > Salvelinus > Salvelinus namaycush. Next base: position 9,517,361 of record NC_052339.1, read on the forward strand.
GAATTTGCAGCGCAGAAGAATTGTGAATTCAAATCTAAGGTGGAGTCATATTGAAAAGTCAGAACTACGTGATCATGTCAAATGTAATCATATTGTCATTGATTAAATATTTGCACACTATTTTAGCTGAACAACGTACCACTTACTTTAAAAGGAAAAGAGACACATGAGGCCAGTTAACACATTTTAACACCTCCATTTCACATGTGAGTCTAACGGGGTGAGTGACTGGTTACCGGGAAGTAGGCGCAGGAGAGAAGAGATGGGTGATAACAGGAGTACTTTAATATACACGCTGGCACAGACGAGGCAGCACAAAGCACAACCACTGTAACATGACCCGGATAAACAAAACAAACGAACCTAGGTTTGAAACAAACCTAGCGCAAGCCAGCCTGTAACGTAACACCCTACACAAAGAACATTTCCACACACAGACATGGGGGAAACAGAGGGTAATATACATTTAGTCTGATGAGGGAATGTGTACTATGTGTGTGGGAAAACAAGACAAAACAAATGGAAAATGAAAGGTGGAGCGGCGATGGCGAGAAGACCGGTGACGTCGACCACCGTACGCCACCCGAACAAGGAGAGGGACCAACTTCGGTGGAAGTCGTGACAGTACCCCCCCTTGACGCGCGGCTCCAGCAGCACGACGACACGGGCCTCGGGGACGACCCGGAGGGCGAGGTGCAGGGCGATCCGGACAAAGACGGTGGAACTCCCGCAGCATAGAAGGGTCCAAAACGTCCTCCACCGGGACCAAGCATCTCTCCTCCGGACCGTACCCCTCCCAGTCCACGAGGTACTGAAGGCCTCTCGCCCGATGCCTCGAATCCAGTATGGAGCGAACGGAGTACGCCGGGACCCCCTCGATGTCCGTAGGAGGCGAAGGAACTTGCCGCACCTCAGACTCCTGGAGCAGTCCAGCCACCACCGGCCTGAGGAGAGACACATGGAACGAGGGGTTAACACGGTAATCGGGGGGAAGCTGTAACCGGTAACTAACCTCGTTCAGTCTCCTCAGGACTTTAAATGGCCCCACAAACCGCGGACCCAGCTTCCAGCAGGGCAGACGGAGGGGCAGGTTTCGGGTCGAGATCCAGACCCGGTCCCCCTGTGCGAACACGGGGGCCCTCACTGTGGTGACGGTCTGCGCTGGCCTTCTGGCGCAGCACGGCACGTTGGAGGTGAACATGGGCGGCGTCCCAGGTCTCCTCCGCGCGCCTGAACCAGTCGTCCACCGCAGGAGCCTCGGTCTGACTCTGATGCAAAGGCGCCAGAACCGGCTTGTACCCCAGTACGCACTGGAAAGGTGAGAGGTTAGTGGAGGAGTGGCGGAGCGAGTTCTGAGCCATCTCGGCCCAGGGCACGAATGCTGCCCACTCCCCCGGCAGGTCCTGACAATAAGACCGCAGAAACCTACCCACATCCTGGTTCACTCTCTCCCCCTGCCCATTACTCTCAGGGTGAAAACTCGAGGTAAGGCTGATCGAGACCCCCAGACGTTCCATGAATGCCCTCCAGACCCTCGAAGTGAACTGGGGACCCCGATCAGACACTATATCCTCAAGCACCCCGTAGTGCCGGAAGACTTGTGTAAACAAGGCCTCCGCAGTCTGTAGGGCCGTAGGGAGACCGGGCAGAGGGAGGAGACGGCAGGACTTGGAAAAACAGTCCACAACGACCAGGATCGTGGTGTTACCCTGTGAGGGAGGAAGATCGGTGAGGAAATCAACCGACAGATGCGACCAAGGCCGTTGTGGAACGGGTAAGGGGTGTAGCTTACCTCTGGGCAGGTGCCTAGGAGACTTACAATGGGCGCACACCGAGCAGGAGGAAACATAAACCCTCACGTCCTTTGCCAAGGTGGGCCACCAGTACTTCCCACTCAGACAGCGCACCGTCCGACCGATGCCTGGATGACCAGAAGAGGGTGATGTGTGGGCCCAATAGATCAACCGGTCACGGAGAGCAGACGGAACGTACAGTGGGACACTTGAGGGGAGTGGGCTCTGCACGTAATGCCCGCTCAATGTCCGCGTCCAGCTCCCATACTGCCGGCACCACCAGGCAGTAGGCCGGGAGTATGGGGCGGCAGGGTAGCCTAGTGGTTAGAGCGTTGGACTAGTAACCGAAAGGTTGCAAGTTCAAATCCCCGAGCTGACAAGGTACAAATCTGTCATTCTGCCCCTGAACAGGCAGATAAACCCACTGTTCCTAGGCCGTCATTGAAAATAAGATTTTGTTCCTAATAACTGACTTGCCTAGTTAAATAAAGGTAAAAAAACATTAAAATGGGGGTAGGATCCATGGGCCGCTCCTCTGTGTCATACAGCCAGGACAGTGCGTCTGCCTTAACATTCTGGGAACCTGGTCTGAAAGAAAGGGTGAAAACAAAACAGGTAAAAAACATGGCCCACCTTGCCTGACGAGGATTCAGTCTCCTCGCTGCCTGGATGTACTCCAGGTTGAGGTGGTCAGTCCAGATGAGAAAAGGGTGTTTGAGCCCCCTCAAGCCAATGACTCCACGCCTTCAACGCTTTGACCACACCCAACAGCTCCCGGTCCTCCACATCATAGTTTCGCTCTGCCGGGCTGAGCTTCTTTGAGAAGAAGGCACAGGGGCGGAGCTTCGGTGGCATACGAGAGCACGGTTCCTATCCCAGCCTCGGATGCGTCCACCTCCACCGTGAACGCCAAAGAGGGATCCGGATGCGCCAGCACGGGAGCCGAGGTAAACAGAGCCCTTAGGTGAACAAAAGCCCTGTCTGCCTCAGCCGACCACTGCAAACGCACCGGGACCCCCTTCAGCAGTGGGGTAATGGGAGCTGCTACCTGACCAAAACCTCCGGTAGTAATTGGCAAACCCTAATAAATGCTGCACCTCCTTTACCGTGGTGGGAGTCGGCCAATTACGCACGGCTGCAATGCGGTCACTCTCCATCTCCACCCCTGAGGTGGAAATGTGGTATCCTAGGAAGGAGACAGACTGCTGGAAGAACAGGCATTTCTCAGCCTTGACATACAGGTCATGCTCCAACAGTCGACCAAGCACCTTGCGCACCAAGGACACATGCTCAGCACGTGCAGCGGAGCATATCAGAATGTCATCGGTATACACCACCACACCCTGCCCGTGCAGGTCCCTGATCTCGTCCCCAAAGGCTTGGAGGCTTGGAAGACTGACAGAGCATTTATCAACATTCATCAACCATGAGCATTCATCAACCATGAGCATTCATCAACCATAACCCATGAAACAGTGGAGTCATGACAGGATAACAAGGGAAGGCCTAGCACCACGGGAAACGCAGGAGAGTCAAAGAGGAAAGGACGGATTCTCTCCCTGTGACCCCCCTGCATCACCATGACCAAAGGAGTGGTGGCCTCCCTGATAAAGCCGGACCCTAATGGTCGACTGTCCAACGCGTGAACTGGAAAGGGCCTAACCACTGGAACAATGGGGATCCCTAAACTATGGGCGAATGCTCTGTCGATAAAATTCCCAGCCACGCCTGAAACGACGAGCGCCTTATGCTGGGAATGCGGGGAAAACTCGGGAAAGTTGGCTTGCAAAAACAGGTGGGCAACAGATGGCTCTGGGTGAGAATGGTGCAAGCTCACCTGGGATGACGCCAAAGCGCTCTGCCTGCTGCCTCGACCCCCAGAGGAACCAACCCGACACGACCGGCAGTGTGACCTCTGCGGCCACAGATGGTGCACGTGAAGGGCCCCCCTCCGGCCTCCGTGAGCGCAGCAACCCCCAGCTCCATAGTCACCGGAGCGGTGGTGCTGGGAGATGGGACCGACAGAGCCGCGTCTGACGTCCGCGGGTGACCAGCAGGTTATCCAGCCGGATGGACAGGTTCACCAGCTGGTCAAAGTTGAGGGTGGTGTCCCTGCAGGCCAACTCCCGACGGACATCCTGGCGCAAGCTGCAGCGATAGTGGTCGATCAGGGGCCCTGTCGTTCCATCCTGCTCCGGCGGCCAGGGTCCGGAAGGGTCCGGAAGTCCAGGGTGAACTCCTGGGCGCTCCTCATCCCCTGCCTCAGGTGGAAGAGACGTTCACCCGCTGCTCTACCCTAGTGCGGGTGGTCGAAGACTGCCCGGAAGCGGCGGGTGAACTCCTCGAAGTGGTCCAGCGCCGCATCTCCTTCTACCCACACGGCGTTAGCCCACTCCAGGGCTTTCCCCGAGAGGCACGAGACGAGGGCGGACACCATCTCAGGTCCCGAAGGAGCCGGGTGGACAGTCCCCAGATACAGGTCCAGCTGCAACAGGAACCCCTTGCAGCGTGCCGCTGTCCCATCAAACTCGCAGCACAAAGCACTACCACGGTAACATGAACCGGATTAAACAAAACAAACAAACCTAGGTTTGAAACAAACCTAGTGCAAGCCAGCCTGTAGCGTAACACCATACACAAAGAACATTTCCACACACAGACATGGGGGAAACAGAGGGTAATATACATTTAGTCTGATGAGGTGTGCCGGAAAACAAGACAAAACAAATGGAAAATGAAAGGTGGAGCGGCGATGGCTAGAAGACCGGTGACGTCGACCGCCGAACGCCGCCCGAACAAGGAGAGGGACCAACTTCGGTGGAAGTCATGACAGTGAGGAGAATCACATTTGTTCAACCCACATGTTAATTGCAGATTCAGATGTGGAATTTTCTCTTTCACATTTGAAATTCAAACTCTCACATGTGGAGTAGAATTTTCACATGTGAAAAACTTTGTTGACATGTTGCATCCCCATGCTATCATGTTTTCACATGTGGAGCTTCATGTTATCACTTGATGCTTTTACATGTTGTCACATCTTATCATTTTAACTTCACATAAGATCACTTGTTAAACACGTTATTACATGTGAAATGAATGTGTTTTTTTCTGTAAGGGATCAGATACTTAAATATGTAAATATTAACTGCAAAAGTGACAGTAAAAATTTGGGTGTGAGTGCTTTTCATAGGCACTTAAAAAACACTAACAGCCTGCTTTGAAATGCTCACATTGCATGTATGACTTTATATACTGCATACTATATGTTACATGTTAACGTACATTTCTGAATTACCTTAGTGGATTAGAAGATTTCTGGTAGTATCCAAGGGGATTAGTACCAACAACCTGAGAGAATATGAAAAGGCAACACACACTATATGATATGCTGTATGTGGAATATGGGATCATAGATGCACCATGTTATTCAGATGAGCTGTAAAAGAAGATATGAGTACAGCATAGTAAATATCTACACTGCTACACCGCACATACCTGTAGGGTTTACATGTGGGGAGACAAATTGAATGCACATGTAGAGAGTTATGCATCTCAGTGATCCATTGCTGTGGAGTATTTGTTTGTCGAAAATCCAATGCATTCATAATGCATGTGCATACTGGATATGACAGGATATAGATTTTAGGGAGAATTGAAAGCGGTGAGCAAGCATTTTATTCAGTGGCTGTTATAGTATATCTACTCTGCTGAAAGTATTTATTTTTTAAGAAATGATTTGGTAACATAATGGTAACAATTTAACTAAACCCAACAGGTATGCTGATATATGAATATAGGTAAATATTGCCAATTGGAATGCTGTACTGAAAATAATGCAAATGCTGTGTGCATTCTCAGTCCTTTCATCCCCATCTTTTGTGATGGAATTCCAAAGGAGAATAGAATGTATATATGACATTGATGACATGTGACACTTCATGAGTTTCCTGCATCACGTCTGACATCATATGTATGCACAGGCATACTCCCCAACCTATATCTTCAGATTGCATGCAAAACCCACACTTACCTACACTGCTCTGCACCACTTTCTCAGAGCAGATCTAATGTCGCACTCTTCAGAGGCATATACATAACTGTATTTGGGCTGTGTTGCAAATGGCACCCTATTTCATACATATTACAGTACTTTTGACAAGTGCTCATAGGATAAGATCTTTGGGACCTGGTCACAACAAGTGCAATATATAGGGAATATGCTGCCATTTGGGACACAACCCTTGTCTTATCACCATTCAGCTGGAAACACTTGCTTTAGAATAATCAAATCATTCTCCAAGGAGTCCACTATTACATAGAACAGGAGCTGGCCCTCTTGAGCAGTATCTATGGAGGGTATACAGGAGAGAGATTAGCATTCAAAACATGCACCCACACTGGGATATCGTAACTACATGAATGATGTGATAAACGAGGGAGATGCATTAATGTACACTGGCGATGGTGATGCTACCTGACTACAGCACATGTCCTGTCTTTTACATTGCTTAGCACTTCTGGAACTGACTTCTGTCAATTGCATTTAGATAGCCTTGATGGGCCGGATGGAGTGCCCTACTAATTGTGTTAATATATTGACAATCCCATTTTGTACATGTCTGGTTAGATTAACAAAAGTAGAGTCAGGTGACATAATCTATTAGATTTGTTAATTGTAAAACTTTACTGTAAACCTACCTGTAACTGTTCTGTAAACCTCATAGCTATCCAAGTATCTTTGGGTAATCCACTACACTTACTGTTGCATGACAGGCATGCATCTCCCACAACAAGACAGCAGCAAATACACTCAGCCGAGTTGTGACATCCCCTACGAACCCGCGAATGGAGTTCCTGAGTCCCAAACGGCACCATATTTCCTACCTAGTATAATAGTTTTTAACCAGAACCCTATGGGGCCTGGTCTAAGGTAGTGCACTCAAAAAGGGAACAGGGTGCCATTTGGCATGCATACTGTGTGAACCGCTTCTCATGGTTCTACCCACTTTTACTGCGCTCCATGTAATTTTAATGGCAATACTGAGTGGCTCCACAAAAAGACCAAGTCCGTCCGCAAATCCCTCACTGTCACTATATGAAATAATCTGCAGCACTGTTTGACCAGGGGAAAGAGAAAGGCCTGCATCACAAATGGCACCCTGTTCCATTTATAGTGCATTATTTTAGGGCTCTGGTTAAATTTAGTGCACTATAAAGGGAATAGGTTGCTATTTGGGACGCAAGCAGAAAAAGGAGGGTGTTTATGGATGTGTGTTCTGTATTTATTATCATAAGAAGAGCAGAAATGATCAGTCATTCGGATATGCCACCTATCACCCCCTTCTGCCGAATGTGTCGGTCAAGAGCCTTCTGCTTAAATGGGATCAATACTTGAGATTGTTTGGAGTCTCTAGATCAGACCTCTCCAACCCTGTTCCTGGAGCGCTACCCTCCTGTAGGTTTTCACTCCAACCCCAGTTGTAGCTCCCCTGATTCAGCTTATCAACAAGCTAATTATTAGAATCAA